>NW_026587216.1:47439503-47467691 GCF_907164565.1 Psammomys obesus | reverse complement strand
TTCTCGATTATCTTCTTTAGGTGTGTAGATTTCATTATGTTTATCATATCTTGTAGGTCTATATAAGCGAGTATATACCAAGTTTGTCATTCCTGCCTTAATTGAGTGGGAAGATCCATTGTAGGGGTTCCTGGCTGTACAGAAGAGAAGGCGGCAAGTGGAACACTCAGATGCTCCTGATTGAGAATGGCGTCTGCTCAGCTCCCTCAAGCTCACAGCTGTGGCTTCCCACTGTGCGGGACTGTAATCTGCAACAATTCTCCAAATAAACATATCTTCACTAAGGTTACTTTTGCCAGGGTAGTTTTTAGTCACAGCAATGGGGGGCGGGACCAAAAAAGGTCATTGTGTGAAAATCATTTACCTTATTTTGATATGATCTTATCAGTTCACACCCTGAGTAGCTGCAGTAGATAATTTGTGATTGGCTGACACCCAACTATTCATTACAAAATTATACTTCTCTTATGTTTTGGTTTAATTTCATCTTGTTAAGTTGAAGCTTATTACTTAGGAACTCACAGTGAAGAGAAAGCCAGGGGCTAATGACCTCCTCATTATTTAGCTTAACAACAGGGATTATTTAATATTATTTAAAAGGTAATTATTGAGTACTTATAGATGTAATATTCCTTGCAGTTAATTACAGAAAGTTGGTTTTACTCTCAGACTTATTTTCACAAACTCCAGGGAGACTGATGCTTCCAGAGTTCCATGCCTGCACAAAATCCCTCGGGGACCAAGGTAGAGACTCTGAGGTGGGTCTGATGGCTCATCTTCTAATCCTAGCTATCAGGAAGACGGCCCACGCCAGGGAATCATAGCGGTTGGAGGCAGTGCTGGAGCTATATTATCCACTAAAGGCCACCCAGGATACATAGGAAGACTCTGTTTCAAATAAACGAACAAGGAAATACAGATTCTACTTCAGTTGGATGTTGGGGACATGTCACTATGCTGTTTGTTCACAGATCACAATGTTTGGATATTAAAAAAAAAAAAAAAAAAAGATGACCACAGTTTAAACCAGAGATTTGATGACATGCTAAATAAACACTAACAAGGGCCTACAATTCTATATACTCTGCCTTTTATTTACAAATAAATTTATTTATAATGAACATACATAGTAAAAGGTTTACATACTGAATTCTAACAAATTTCTTGTTTTAGTTGCTTTATCCTCCATCTCTGCCCTTTCTCCCCTCTTGCACCCCTCAATTCTTTATAATACTCTTCTTTGTTATGTATACTTAATATCTTAACTATGATGCTTCATTAGGACTTATTTTTCTGCTTGTCTATTTGGTTTTCTATGTCTCTCTTATATTTATGTGAGTGTGTCTTTGCTTAGTCTAGGTAAGTTTTCCTCTTTGATCTTTTTGAAGATCTCCTTTATGCCACAACCTGTGATTCTTATCTCTATTTTATGTATATAGGTGGAAAATTGGTCTTTTTATGAAGTCTATCATTTCCTACACTTTTCTTTCTGTTTTTTTTCTCCTTATTTATATTCATTGCTTGTTTTGTCTACTTTATCTCCAAATCCTGACATTCTATCTTCTGCTTGACTTAAACTACGTCAAGCAGAAAAACTACTTATAAGTCTTTTTTTTAAGTTTTATTATTGTGTTGTTGAGTTTCTCTAATTCCATCTTCAATTACACTTCTGTTATCTTCAATGTTTCTATATCTTTATTTAATTTGGTTCTTAAATCCTCAATTGTCTTCATCCTTTCCATCTACTTTATATTTGAGTTTTCTCTGGCATCTTCCAAGTTCTCACTGTATTTCCTGATCACTTTATGTCTTCTTCATTCTCCATGAAATTTTTGATAGAATTTATAATTTTTCTTTTATATTTTGTGTCTTGGTGTATTTAAGCAATCATCTTGAAGAAAGTTGCTATAAGACTGCTGGATATTGAGAGAGAGAGAGAGAGAGAGAGAGAGAGAGAGAGAGAGAGAAAACAACTTGCCATATTCTTTCATAGTATTTGTATTTTTGTGGTGAAATCTGAGAAATTCTTTTGTTGCTAATTCTGAGTCTGATATGAACATGTCAGCCTGAGCCAGAGCACAGGATATGCAGGCCAGTCAAGACCTGGAGGTTCAATATACCTTATGTAGAATGATATCAGGTGGACACATTGGGAAAGGCTGGCATGAAAAATATGCATCCTGGTCTCAGCCTGGAGTTTGGGAGAAAAACTGGAGCTTGGAGATATTACGAGGAGAGGAGAATCAGGTAGACTCACACAGTAAGACCCTGGAGCAAGTTGGGTAGAACATGGCTGAATGAAGAGGTTAGGTATTGTGGGGGAGGAATCTGGTTCTTGTGTGTAGGCGCCAAGTAGCAAACCACATGCTGCATTTAATATGAACAGCATAGAAATTTGGAGGGTTTTTTCGCCCATAAGAATATTTTCATAGTTTGACTAGTCTCTCACATTTACTAGAAACAAGATCATTCAAAGAAGAGAGGGGCCAAGAAATGCAGAAGTTTCCAGGTTTAGAACTTATCCATGATGTAGCAATATTTTTTGTGAAATTTCCTTACTCTCTCTTATATAATTTTAATCATAAAATTTTGTGGAAAAACTCTTTGGCAATTGGCTTTGTTCCTAGCATTCAAATCACTTTTACAGTACCCTCAAATGGCAATTGCTGCTTTCCCAGAGAGCTCTTTTGGGCATGTCTCATGGTCCTACAATTCTGAATTGGCCATGTTACCCATCATTTCCAAGCTGTCCAACCATGTCAAAGCAAAGAGTAGTCACTTAGGCTTGGACTGAAATCACCAACGGTTAGATTAACACAGTTGTTTGAATTGGGGCTTAGAAGTCTGCTTTGATGTAATATCAGTGAGCATGTATATTTCCTGTGAGTCAAAGCGGCAAAAGACTTACCTGAAATAGGTTTTTGTAATCCTATATTATATTAATTTATTTAACACATCTCTATAGTGCGTATAATATATTAATATGTACTATATATGTTTTCTAAAAACATTTGAAGGCAGTCATTTTGTTAAGTGAGCCTATAGTCTTGATGGATTATACATTTTTTTTCTAAAAATGTGATTTAAGGAGAATATTAGAAAATAAAGACAAATATTTAGAAATGAAGGAAGGGAAAACTGAAGCAAATCATTTCTGATAGACTAGAAGATTTAAAAGTATGAAAAATTGCTTTTCAAGCTTGTGTATTTGAATGCACTTCCCCCTGTCTTATTTAAATTACCTATGTGGTACAGAAAGCAGAGTGAGCGCAGGGTAGTTTGGCTCTGGGTCTGCCACAATCCACCTCTGTACAATTGTAAATTTCTAATCAATCAGTTTTGTTGAAACTTTAATTTTTTTGAGAATTGCTTTTATTTTTTTTATGTATAAGCATTTGCCTGCATTTACGTCTGGGCATCACATAATTACAATAGCTGCAGAGTCTGGAAGAGTTTTTTGGATCCCCTGGCAATGGAGTTACAGAGAATTGTGAGCCTCACCATGTGGGTGCTGGGCATTGAACTTGTGTCCTCAAATAGTGCTCTTAACCTCTAAAGAGTCTCAGGGGAAGAAGACAAACTCAGTCCTTATGTAAACAGATGAGCTGGGATGTCTGGGCAGGGAGCTCCCCTATCCTGAGGAATAGGGGAGAGGGAGAATCTCCAAAATGTTTTTCTTTTTTCCCTATGAACTTTATTTTATGGAAGTTTATAGAAATTTCACTAATTGCCTTGTTATGTTCTCCACTGTGTCAAAAATCAAACACATTCATGTGTAAAAATAAAATGTGGGATGGACTAGTATATTATGGCAAAGAGATGGCAATTGTTAGGAATTGTGTATATTGGTAGGGTTTACTTGCATTAATATAGAAGACACAAGAAAGTCTTTTTTATTTTTTATAATTTCTTCGATTTATATCTCTAATGTAGCCCCCTCCCTCATTTCCTCCTAGTCCCACCCTCCCTGCTCCTCCTTTGCATCACCTTCCCCTAGTCCTCAGAAAGGGGAGCCCTCCTCACCTACCATCTGACCCCAGCCTATCAAGTCTCATCAGGACTGCCTGCATCCTCCTCCTCTGTGGCCTGGCAAAGCTGCTCCTTTAGAGGGAAGTGATCAAAGAGCAGGCAACATAGTCCATGACAGAGGCATGCTCCCTTACTAGGGAACCCACAGGGAGACTGAGCTGCCTAACTGCTACAGTTGAGCAGGGGGTCTAAGTCCTTTCCATTCATCGTCCTTGGTTGGTGCATCAGTCTCTGCAGCTCACCCTGGGCCCAGATTTTTTGGTTCTGTTGCTCTCCTTGTGGAAACTCCAGGTCCTTATATTATCCCTTGCCGGTCCTTATATTGTCCCACTCTTCCATAAGACTCCCTGCACTCTGCCCAAAGTATGGCTGTGAGTCTCAGCATCTGCTTTAATCCCTGCTGTGTGGAGTCTTTCAGATGACATCTGTGGTAGGCTCCTGCCGTGTTCCCTTTTCAACTGCTTCTGTTATCGGGTCCTCGTTGATATTTAGTTTCTTTAGATCTGTAGATTTTAGTATGATTATGCTGTATTACATGGCTAATATCTGTTTAAAAAAAATCTGAGCACAGGGTCTTTCCTGAGACTGATACTCTAACCAAGGACTATGCATGGAGATAACCTAAGACCCCTGCACAGAGGTAGCCCATGGCAGTGCAGTATCCAAGTGGGTTCCGTTGTCATAGGAATAGGGACTGTCTCTGACATGAACTGATTGGCCTGCTCTTTAATTACCTCCTCCTGAGGGAGAAGCAGCATTACCAGGCCACAGAAGAAGACAATGCAGCTACTCCTGATGAGACCTAATTGACTAGGATCAGAAGGAAGGAAAAGAAGCCCTCCCCTATCAGTGGACTTGGGGGAGGGCATGCATGCAGAGGGTGGAGGAAGGGAGGGATTGCGATGGGAGGAGGGAGGGAACCACAGGGAGGATACAAAGTGAATAAAGTGTAATTAATAAAGAACTAAAAAAAAAAGTGAGTATATGCCATGTATATTTTTCTGGTTTTGGGTTACCTTATTCAGGATGATCTTTTCTAGTTCCATCCATTTGTCTGCAAATTTCATAATTTCCTTGTTTTTATGATCTGAGTAGTATTCCATTGTGTAAATATGCCACAATTTCTTTATCCAGTCTTCAGTTGAGTGACATATAGGTTGTTTCCAGATTCTGGCTATTTGAATAAAGCTGTAATGAACATAGTTGAGCAAATATCCCTTTTTTGTATGGTAGATCATCTTTTGGGTATATGCCCAGGAGTAGAATAGTTGCGTCTTGAGGTAGTGCTAGTCCCAGTTTTTTGGGAAAGCGGCAGATTGATTTCCAAAGTGGTTGTACAACTTTGAACTCTGACCAGCAATGTAGGACTATTCCCCTTTCTCTGCATCCTTATCAGCATGTGCTGCCACTTGAATTTATGATCTTAGCCATTCTGATGGGTAGGTGATGAAATCTCAGAGTTGTTTTGATTTGCATTCCTCTGATGACTAAGGATGTTGAGCATTTCTTTAAGTGTTTCTCCATCATTTGATATTCCTCTGTTGAGAATTCTCTGTTCAGCTCTGTACCCCATTTTTTAATTGAATTATTACAATATCCACAAAACCCCATAAAGTATCTTGATGTAACTCTAACAAAACAGGTGAAAGACTTGTATAAAAAAAACAAAAACAAAAACAAAAAACTTCAGGTCTCTGAAGAAAAAAATTGAAGGAGATATCAGAAGATGGAAACATCTCCCATGCTCTTCATTCACATATTAAAAATTAACATATTTTTAATTAAGAATTAACATATTAAAAATGTCAGATAGAAGGGGAGGAGGTCCTCCCCTATCAGGGGCCTAGGGAAAGGGCATGGGGAGAAAAGTGATTGTGGTTGGGAGCAGGGGAAGATGAAGGGAGGGCTTCAGCAGGGATACAAAGTGAATTAATTGTAATAAATATATAAATAAAATAAAATTTAAACACATATTAAAATAGACATTTTACCAAGAGCAATCTGTAGATTCGATGTAGTTTCCATCAAAATGCCAACACAATTCTTTACAGACCTTGAAAGAACAATTCTCAAATTCATATGGGGAAAAAAAAACACAGAATAACTACAACAATTCTGTATAAGATCTTCTGGAGGTATCTCCATCCCTGATCTCAAGCTGTACTATAGAGCAACAGTAATTAAAAACTGCATGGTACTGGTATAGAAAAGAAGATAACATCTTCAACAAATGTTGCTTGTCTGACTGGATGCCTACATGTAGAAAAATGCAAATAGATCCATATTTATCATCCTGCACAAAAGTAAAGTCCAAGTGAATCAAATACCTTACATATAATCAGACACACTAAATCTGTTAGAACAAAACGTGTGCTTTTTAACTTCTTTAGTCCTTTATATATTCTGGATATTAGCCCTTTGTCAGATACAGTGTTGGTGAAGATCCTTTCCCGGTCCGTAGGTTGTCATTTTGTTCTGATGACTATGTCTTTTGCTTTACAGAAGCTTTTCAGTTTCATGAGTTCCCATTTATTGATTGTTGCTCTTAGAGCCTGTGCTGTTGGTGTTCTGTTCAGGAAGCTGTCTCCTGTGCCAATGAGTTCTAGGCTCTTTCCCACTTTTTCTTCTCATCCTGTGTGAGGTATCTCAGAAGCTGAAAGACATACATGGTATCTACTCATTTATAAGTGGATACTAGACAGATAAGATCGGATAAACATACTAATGTCTGTACACTTAAAGAAGCTAAATGAGAAGGAGGACTCAGGGTAAGAGGATCAATCCTCACTTAGAAAGACAAAGGGGAAGGACATTGAAAGAAGGAGAAAATACTAAACAGGACAGGAGCCTACCACTGAGGGCCTCTGAAAGACTCTACCTAGCATTGTATCAAAAAAGATGCTGAGACTCATAACCAAACTTTGGGCAGAGTACAGGGAATCACATGAAATAAGAGGTAGTTAGTAAGACCTGGAGAGGACAGAAACTCCACAAGGAGAGCAACAGAACCAAAATATCTGGTCTCAAGGGTACTTTCTGAGACTGATACTCCAACCAAAGTACATTCATGGATATAACCTAGAACCCATGCACAGATGTAGCCCGTGGCAGCCCAGTATCCAAGTGGGTTCCCTAGTAAGGGGAAGAGGGACTGTCTCTGACATGAACTCAGTGGCTGGCTCTTTGATTCCCACCCCCCCACCCCCCCACCCCCGAGGGAGGAGCAGCTTTGCCAGGCCACTAAGGAGGATATTGCAGCCAGTCCTGATGAGACCTGATAAGCTAGGGTCTGATAGAAGGAGAGGTGGACCTCCTCTATCAGTGGACTAGGAGAGGGGAATAGGAGGAAATGAAGTAGGGAGGATGGGATTGGGAGGGAATGAAGAAGGGGGCTACAGCTGGGATGCAAAGCAAATAAAATGTAATTAGTTTAAAAAATGAAAATTAAAAAATAAATATCTGGAGTGGACAGGAGCTTCAAAAGAAGACCAGCAGAGCCAAAAAAAAAAAAAAAACTATAAAATGAACAAAATACTGAGCCTTGGGTACCTTGCAGGCAGGGACTGATACCCCAACCAAGGACAATGCATGGAGAGGACCTAAAACCCCAGCTCACATGTCGCCCATAGACTTAGTCTCCAAGTGGGTTCTCTAATAAGGGGAGCAAGGGCTGTCCCTGACATGAATTCAATGACAGGCTCTCTGATCACCTCGCCTTAGTGGACGCAGCCTTGCCAGGCCACAGAGGAAGACAATGCAGCCAATCTTGATTAGACCTGATGGGCTAGGGTCAGATAGAAGGGGAGGAGGACGTTACCTACCAGTGGACTATGGGTGTTGTATAGGGGGAGAAGAGGGAGGGAGGGTGAGATTGGAAGGATACAAGAAAGGGGACCACAGCTGGGATACAAATTGGAGAAACTGTAATAAATGATAATAATCAAAAAATTAAAACAAACAAATAAAAAACAAAACAAAATGTTGTGTATTGAAGGAAAAAAGTATAGTAAAGGAGATGATATC
Organism: Psammomys obesus; assembly: GCF_907164565.1. NCBI lineage: Eukaryota > Metazoa > Chordata > Mammalia > Rodentia > Muridae > Psammomys > Psammomys obesus. The sequence continues at coordinate 47,459,639 of NW_026587216.1, read as the reverse complement.
AGAATGAAATTTCTCAGGAAATTGCTGAAATTGTAGAAAAAGGACTCTATCACAGATGTAGACTTTTTCTTAGCATTTAAGTGGCCCCTTAAACTTTCACTTTTTGTTTGTTATTGTATGGAATTATTTGTCAATATCCCAGAAATGGATAAGCGTGGCACAACTGACTAATTTGTAGTACACCTACAAATATAATATGCCTTGTTATGTATTGACTTACAAATCTTATTCATCAAACAAGAAACACAGTTAAGAAAAAAAGGTCCATCTTAGATGTGAAGGGAATCTATTGTTCAAATGATATAGCAGAAAATTTGGGGCTTTTCCAAGATTATGCCCTACTGTTGTAGAAATTTTTCTCTGGTTGTTCTCAGACAGGCCCTCCCACTCACTCCAGAGAAAGGTACTTACTCCAGTCACTCATTACTGACATGTGCCTTCTGGAGCTGAAATTTTCTTGAGGAAGTTACTTATACAAATAGAACAGGGAGATTTTGAAAATCTATAATCTACATGTTTTCTGAATTTCTTCTTAGAAATTAGCCATAGTCTCTACTTTAATGACAATGCAGCTGCATGTTTAAGGTTTTGGATACTCTTTTTTTCCTCAATAGCTCATAATAATCACAGCTGTAAGACAGTGGTGCTTGTGGTGGTGTAGACTGTTAATACCAGCATCCACGGGCAGAGGCAAGTGGATCTCTGAGTTCTAGGCTCGCCTGGTCTACAGAGTGAGTTACAGGTCAGCCAAGGCTACACAGAAAAAAAGCCCAGTCTCAAAAATCCAAATACTACTACTACTAATAATAATACAATAAATCACAGGTAGAAAATATTAATACCAAGGTGTTATCTACCTTTATAGATGTGCAGATGAGGCTATAAAAGGAACTAAATTTGATCCATTGAGGGGAAATTTTAAAAGTTAAGTGAGCTAATTTAGGAATGCAGAACACATTATGATCAGTTAAAATTAGGCAAAATAAATTATAACCATACAGGTGTACTAATTCGGCAATGAGACAGATGAGTAGAATGGTTAAAGTGGGTTATAAAAATAATTCATGTCTGATAATGGAGGTTTTGAAAGAATCATTTTACCTGAGTTAAGTGGCTTTTGAACTGAATTAGGAATAAAAGAAATTTAGGTTACTAGTGAGGATAGAATAGAGTATTTTATTACTATTTTACAAGTATATGCTAATATAGCTGATATATTAAAGTATTCTTGAGCAACCTTAAATTTCTTGATTTGAGCTTCTTTACCCTCAGAAGAGCACATGTAAAAACAATCTCTAAATTTCACTTAGACTTTCTTTCATGTTTACATAGTAACCGTTCGTGATGCATTCTGATACATGAGCTGCTACTCTCATCTAAAACATAGAAGGTTAACTGTTGCTTATTTCTCTACTTACTCATGTATTTAGCACTGGAGATTAATCGCAGGGCCTTATGTATATTAGGAAACCACTCCGTAGCTGGCATAAATTCCCAGGCTCCTCTCTTCCTCTCTTTCTTTTTCTTTCTTTCTTTCTTTCTTTCTTTCTTTCTTTCTTTCTTTCTTTCTTTCTTTCTTTCTTTCTTTCTCTCTCTCTCTTTCTTTCTCCTTCCTTCCTTCCTTCCTTCCTTCCTTCCTTCCTTCCTTCCTTCCTTCCTTCCTTCCTTCCTCCTCCCTCCCTCCCTCCCTCCCTCCCTCCCTTCCTCCCTCCCTCCTTCTTTTCTTCCTTCCTTCTTCCTTTCTTTGTTTTTCTGCCCTCCTTCTTTGTGTGGTCTGTGTGGTTTGTACATGTGCGTGTGGATGAGGAGGCCAGAAAAAGATTTAAGTTTTTTGACACACGGTCTCTCACTGAATTCAAAGTATATTGCTTCAGCCGGACTGATTGGCCAAAGAGCTTCCTGGATCTTTCTGCTTTAGCCCCAATGCTATGAATACTGGCATCAGCAGACCTGCATGTTTTTGTTTGTTTGTTTGTTTGTTTGTTTTTTGTTTTTGTTTCACTGATCTTGTAAATTTAAACTCAGGTCTTCTTGTTTCTGCATCAAATGTTCTTATCCAATGAGCATTCACTGAATTCAAACAGAAATATATTGAAAAGAATGTATGTATTTTACTGCATATATATATATATATATGTATATATATATATATATGTTGATTAATAAACAGGTTGCTCAATGGAATCAAATTGAAGATCCACAAATAAGCCCACACACTTACAGACATCTGATTTTTGATAACCATATGAGGTAAATAGACAGTATCTTCAAGAAATAATGGTGTTCTAACTGGATGTCTATGAGTAGAAAGAAGAATGCAAATGGATTCATATTTACCACTCTGCGCAAAACAAAAGGCCAAGTGGATCAGAGACCCCAACCTAAAACCATGGACACTAAAGCTAATATAAGAGAAAGTGGGTGAGAACTTTGAACTCATTCAGGAGACAACTTCCTGAACAGAACACCAACAGCACAGGCTCTAAGATCATCAATTAATAAATGGGACCTCATGAAATTGAAAAGCTTCTTCAAGGCAAAGGACACTGTCAATAGGACAAAATGGCAGCCAACAGAATGGGAAAAGATCTTCACCAATCCTATATCTGACAGAGGGTTAATATCCAAAACATATAAAGAACTCAAGAAATTAGACACTAAGAAATCAAATAATCCAATTTAAAATGGAGTGCAGAGTTAAACAGAATCCTCAGCAGAGGAATTGCTAATGGCCAGGAAGCACTTAAAGAAATGTTCAATATCCTTAGTCATCAGGGAAATGGAAATGAAGACTACTGTTAGATTCCAACTTACACCCATCAGTAAGATCCAAAACTCAAGTGACTGCACATGGCTGTCAAGATGTGGAGCAGGGAAAGGGGACACTTCTCCACTGCTGGTGGGACTACAAACTTGTACAACCACTTTGGGAATCAAGCTGGAATTTTCTCAGAAGATTGGGAATAAATACACCTCAGGACTCAGCTACACAACTCCTAGGCATACAACCAAAAGGTGCTTCACCATCCCACAAAGACACTTGCTCAACTACGTTCATAGCAGTTTTATTTATTAATAGCACCAAACTCGAAATAACCTAGATGTTCCTCAACAGAAGAATGGATAATGAAAATGTGATAGTATCAGTTTACATAGTGGAGTACTACTCAGCTATTAAAAGCAAAGACGTTATGTAATTTTCAGGCAAATGGATGGAATTAGAAAATACTATCCTGAGTGAGCTAACCCAGGCTCTGAAACACACATGTGGTATGTACTCACTTCTAAGTGGGTATTAGCCATGAAGTACAGGATAACCATGCTATAGACCCAAAGAAGCCAAGGCAGACCAAAGGGAAGATGCTTGAATCTCACTCAGAAGAAGAAATAAAATTGAGATCTGAAGTACACGGTGAAGTGACACTGGGCGGGAGAAGGGTTAGGGTGGGTGACGGGGTGGGGAATCAGGTGTGGGGAAGTATATCAAGGACAGGGGAGTCTATTGGGGTGATCTAGGCTGAGACTCCTTAGCAGAAAGAGTTAAAAAGCCTGAAGTAGCCACCTCCTGTAGCCAGGTGGAAAATACTGTTTTTTCATACAACATTTTATGATATTTTTTCCTACCTCAACTCCTCCCAAGTCCCCCTCTGTTCTCTACCCATCAAACCCACACTCTATCTCACTCATTGGGATATAGACATCTACAAAAATAACAATAAAATAAAATGAGATAAAACTAAACCAACCAAACCAGAATAGGAGATAACAAACAAACAGAAGAAAAAGGGCCAAATTAAAAGCTCAGGAAACACAGAGGCAGTAGCACACATATCCACACATACAAAATACCATAAAAGCACAAAACTGGAATCATTATATATACAAAAGAACCTGTAAGGGTAAGAAATAAAATAAAATTAAGAAAGAACTCCTGACAAAGCGCTATGGGACAAAAAAAAATCTTCAAAATGCTATTGAGTTACATTTGTGTTTGCCATTCACTGCTGGACATGGGGCCTGGCCTTCAGATTGGGTTGTATACCCAGTGAGATTCTCTTGGAGAAAACTGATTTTTCTTTTGGAAGTGGTTATCTGTTGAAGATAGCCTCTGGGTGAGCAACGGGGACTTGTGTCCACTTTCCCTTTTATGCCTCCCTAGGGGCCCTTGTGGGTCAGAGCTGTGTAGGCATGTGCATGCTGCCACAGTCTCTAGGAGTTACTATATGTTTTGGTGCAGCTGCATTTAGGAGACCTTTCGCTGTGGTGTCCTGTTTCCAGTCCATTTGCCCACTACATTCTTCCGACCTTTATTTCCACCAGTTCCCTGAACCCCGATGGTAGGGATGTGCCTGCCTTTGCCTCCTAAACGTGTGCACCACCATAGCACCTGGCATGTTCTTTCTTTTCATTTTTTTAAAGAGATTTTAGATGTGCCATTAAGTTACTAATATGAGATCACCCCAATTTTTTTGTGTATAAGCACTTAGGGCTATTAAGTTGTCTCTTAGAATCACCTTCATTGTGTCCTGTAATTTTGGGTATGCTGTGTATTCATTTTCGTTCACTTCTAGAAAGTCTTTAATTGACTCATTTTTCATTCATTAGAGAGTTGTTCAGTTTCCATGATTTTTGTAAGCTTCCTGTTGTTGTTGATACCTAGCTCTAATCTGTGATAGTTAGGTAGGATGCCGGATGTTATTTCAATTTTTTGTTTAACTGTTGACAATTCCTTTATTTCTGGGTATGTAGCCAGTTTTGGAGAAAGTCTCATGATGTGCTGAGAAGAAGGTATATTCTTCAGTGTTTGGGTGAAATGTTTTGGACATATAGGTTAGGAATGTTGCTGCTCTGCACCGACACCTGAACACCACCTGAGAGAGGGCTGGGGAGAGAGAGAGAGACAGGGTGACACAAAGAAGAACAGCAAGTCTACATGCCGATCTTAGGTGTCAGTTTAATGGACGTCAGGTTAACACTTAACTAGGCAGAAAAGTACAAGCAGTTTCTCAAGCAGGCAATTTTACTTAGCCAAAACATGAGAAGGCTTACTCAAGTGACCTGCTGTCTGGTTACCATGGTTACATGGAATTTATGGTCTAGTTCTCAGTGCTGGAGTCCTCTGCTGTGTAACTGCCAAGGTCAATCTCTTAGCCACCAAGCTTTAGATAAGAACCAGAGCCAAGAGGCCGAATTCCCTTGCTGAGATGCGCACGCCAATCTGCCATTAACTCCAGGTGGGCTGCCACATAGGTCCATTTGGTTTATAACAAAATTAACTCCGGCATTTCTCTATTGAGGTTTGTCTGAGTGACCTGTCTATTGGCAAGAGTGGGGTACTGAAGTCACTCACTCTCAGTGTGTGAGAGTCAATATGGAATTCAATCCATAGTAGTCTGTCCTTCCTTCCTTCCTTCCTTCCTTCCTTCCTTCCTTCCTTCCTTCCTTCCTTCTTCCTTCCTTCCTTCCTTTCCTTCCTTCCTTCCTTCTTTTTCTTTCTCTTTCTTTCTTTCTTTCTTTCTCCTTCCTTCTTTCTTTGCTTTGTTTCTTTACTTTCTTTCCCTTCCTTCCTTCCTTCCTTCCTCCTTCCTTTTCTTACAAATATGGCTGCCCATATGTTTGCTGCATAGATGTTAAGACTTGCATTGATCTTTTGATGGATTTTCCACTGTTGAATATGCAGTGTCCTTCCACATCTCTTTTGATTAGTTTTGGTTGAAGTCTATTTTGGGAAATATTAAAATGGCTGTATGAGCTTGCTTCCTAGGTCCATTTGCTTGAAAAATCTCTTTTGATCTTTTTTTCCCCCTGAGATGATGGCTATCTTTGATGTTAAGGTTTTGTTTCTCAGATGCAGCATAAGAATGGATCATGTTTTCACATTATGTTTGTCCATTTTTTTTTTCCATTGGATAATTGAGACTGTTGAGAATTCATCAGTGAACAATGTTGGTTGATTCCTGTTTTGTTTTGTTGTTTTCTTTTTTCTTCTTTTGTGCTGCTACTTGTGTGCCTGTGTGTGTGTGTCTGTGTGCTTCCCCATTTTGTTTTTCTAGTCTGGAATTATTTATTCTCTCTGATTTCTTGGGTGTAATCATTTCAGGTTTTTGTTTTCCTTAAAGTATCATCTATAAGTTTGAATTTGTAGTAGCTATTGCCAAAATGGTTATTTTCAAGGAATGTCTTATTTTATCCATCTAATGTGGTAGAAAGTTTTGCTGCATGTTGTAGTCTGGCATCTAGGAACTCTTTTTAATTTTTTTATTATTATCATTTATTACAATTTATTCAATTTGTATCCTGGCTGTGGCCCTCTCCCTCTTTTCCTCCCAGTCCCACCTTTCCTTCCTCTTCTCCTCCTATACCCCTCCCCTAGTCCAATGATAGGAGTGGTCTTTCTCTGTTTGACCCTAGCCTATCAGCTCTCATAAGAAGTGGCTGCATTGTCTTCTCTGTGGCCTGGTAAGGCTGTTCCCCCCTCAGGGGGAAGTGATCAAAGAGCTGTCCACTGAGTTCATGTCAGAGACAGTCCCTGTTCCCCTTACTAAGGAACCCACTTGTAGACTGGGTCTATAAGCTACATCTGAGCTGGGGTTTTAGGTCCTTTCCATGCATTGTCCTTGGTTGGGATATCATTCTCTTCAGGGTCCCAGGGCTCAGTTATTATGGCTGTGTTGGTCTCCTTTTGAAGCTCCTGTCCCCTCCAGGTCTTTCTGTCTCCCCTTTCTTTCATAAGATTCCCTGCACTTTGCCCAAAGTTTGGCTATGAGTCTCAGCCTCTGCTTCCATATACCTCCATCAGTGGAGTCTTTCAGAGACCATCTATAATAGGCTCCTGTCCTGATCCCTGTCTTCGCCTGCTTCTGATGTCTATCGCGTTTGTCCTTCTGAAAGAGGATTGAGCATCTTCCCTAGGGTCTTCCTTGTTGTTGAGCTCTTAGTGTAACATTGTTTGGCTCTTCTGTCCTTTAGACTCTCCACTGAGAATTCAGATGTATTCTAAAGGGCTGCCATTATATGTTCCTTGTTCTTTTTCCCTTTTGGCTTCTAATAGTCCTTGTTTGTTCTGTGTGTTTACAGTTTTGATTGTTTTGTGTTAAGGGGACTTTCTTTTCTGGTCCAGTTTATTTGGTGTTCTGTATGTATCTTGTGCCTTGATATGAATCTCCTTCTTCAGGCTAGGAAGCTTTTACAGTTTTGTGAATATTTTCTGTCATTGACCTATGTTTGTTCTTCTTCTTAGATTTGACTTTTTCAACACTATTCCAGATTTTCTGCATGCTTTGTGCCAAAAACTATTTAGATTTAATATTTTCTTTGACTTGGGTATTCATCTATTTTGTCTTCAATGGCTGAGATTTCTGTCTTCCATTTCTTGTATTCTGTAGCTGAGGATTGCCTCTGAGATTCTTGGGCAAGTTCTTAAATTTTCATTTATAGATTTCCCTCAGTTTGGATTTGCTTTATTGCTTCAATTTCTACTTCCAGGTCTTGCACTGTTTTATTCATTTCCTTCTACTGTTTATTTGTGTTTTCATAGATTTCTTTGAGGATATATTCATTTTCACTAAAGTGAAAGGACTTCTATCATATTCATGAAACTATTTTAATATCTTTTTCTTATATTTCAGCTATGTTACAATGTTCAAGTCCTGCTTGTGGTAATGTTGCAGGATTTTAGTGACGACTCATTGTTCTGGCTGTTATTGACTATGTTTTTATGTTGACATCTAGGCATCTGGGATTAGGAAGTTTGTAAATTTAGGTACTGTGCTTAGCCTGTTTGCTTCCTTAGCTTTTCTGGTCAGAATGATCTGTAGGTTGCCAGGAGTGCCTGATGGAGATGCGGCCTGGGATAAAGCCATGAATGTGGGGAAAGCTTTTGGAGATGCTCAGGGGAGAAGGAGGCTGTGTTTATTATGCACAGGGCCTGGAATAAGAAACAAATCTGGAAACAAACTCATTGTCTACCAACTAACAGAAGGAAAGTAACAGAAAGCAAACCTTTTGGGTAGATATGATCAATGAAATATAATACGGCAGCAAAACTATAGCCATTAAGTCTCGTGAACATAACGTTGAAAACAGAAAAAAAGTCATAAAATCCATTGGATTCATTTCCAAAAAAACTAAAATATGCAAAAGTATAATTTTATAAAATATGTATATCTTTTATGAATCTTACTGGAAATAAGGCCAATTAATCAAAACAAAAGTTTGTCTGTGGTTACATCAGGACTGAAGCTCTTTGTACACAGGAAAATAGTTTTCCATTGTTGTACATAATGGTCATGTTCTACTTCCAAAATCTATCAGGATATTTTTGTAATTAGTTCTTTCCTCCTTGGTATTTTTTCTTCTAATATATCATGGATATTATTTTAAAATGTATATTTACCTTAAAATAAAAAAAAAACAATGTTCCAAATGAACCATGCCAGCAGCAGAGGATAAAATGGAACTCTCCCTCCATAACTAATTCTATATGATAATAATTCCATAAATAATTTTATGCATTCTGTCACACAGTGAGAATTAACCTATAAATAATTGGGTACAAAAATACGTTAAAAAGCACAAATGGTCAATTGAAGCTATTCATAATTTTGCTATTTAACAAGCCAAAATTATTTTTTAACAAAAATAATAATTATATAATAATAATAATTTTTAAGAAATGTTTTTATTCTCTGGAAAAGTTTCTAGTATGATCTCCTTGGAATAGTTTTTCTCCATATCATTTTACATATCTTGCTCTTCATGTCTTTGTCTCCCTGAGCTTTTTTTTGTCTCTATCTTCCTTTGTTAAATATATATATATATAATACGCTTTCTGAAATTTTCAGTTTATAAATGAGAGAGGAATGTTGGTGCTAATGTTATGAGATAATGTATATAAAACTCAAAGGAGAGGAAGCAACACTTATAATACAGTGAATGTTAGATGTGTAGATGTGAATGTTACAGTTTACTGCTGTTATTCCACGTGTTTTCTATTCATCTTCTAGATTCTTTCAAGCATATCAGTGACCTGATGTATTACCAGGACTTAATTTGTGATTACACAATGTTTCCTTTAATTAAATAATATTTAATATTTCCTCAAATTATATAATATATTATATATGCTGAAAATATTTATATATGCTAATTTCTAGGCTCAAGGTACAATAGAGTACACATATAACTACATTAGTGACTGAGAAAAGAATGGAAGCACTAGAAGAGAATGCTATTCAAATGTGAATTTCTACTATTGAGAGTGAAGTAAAACTGTGTAAATTGTTGCACATTGTGAAATATCACTAATATTGTCTCCTTGCTCAGGAAATTTGCTGGAAAGACAGAAGTGAAGGAGGCCCCGCCCGAGGAGTCACATGACATAGCTGTGAATCTCAGAAAAGCACGTGGTAGCCCTAGTCTTGACAAAGAAGAAAACAATGAGAAGAACTTCATGGAGTTTTTAGCTATCGTAAGGAAAATGTGAGTATTTCTTAATGGAGCAATTTTTTTTTCCAATGAAGACTGTTTGACTAGTTTTTCTAGTTAGTTGCTTGCAAAAGCATATGCATTATTCATGACTTAACATGAGTGCTGAGTTTAGAAAAGGAATGTCTGGAGACTGATATGACAACCACCTTCATGAACTCAATATTAATGGCAAGCTGTGTGTTTATTGCTAAACTTGCTTTCCCATTTTAATTTCACATTGCAAGCAAAACATGTGCTGTGTACTTAAGCAAAAAAAATATGGTTCTGATTTCATCAGTTTTCCTCCCTCATCTATTTTATTCACTTTACAGCCCTATAGAGCCTTCCCTCCACCTCTCCCAGTCCCACTCTCTCTCCTTTCTTCTCTTCCTCTCCTTTTCCTCAGAAAAGGGGAGCTCCCTTCCCCATCCATCCCAGTTGCATCATCAAGTTGCATCAGGACTGAATGTGTCATCTTCCCCTGTGGTCTCTCCAGGCAGTCCTGCCAGGGGAAAGTGATCAAAAAGCTAGCGGTTGAGTCCTGTCTGATGCAGTCCTCACTTCCTTTACTGGAGCACACAACTGAAGCCTAAACGCTGCCCATCTCTGCAGGGCTTCTAAGGCTGCTAGGTCCAGTTCATGCATGGTCCTTGGATGATGCATCAATACGGATTTCATTAGATTTTGATTATTTGATGGCTTTTCACAGAATTTAAACTTTCCTTTCTACCACAGAGCCCTTAAATATACTTTCGTTAGCTTATATTTCCTTGAGCACTTTGTCTTGCAATGGGGACAACAGTGCTTAGTGGTAGAAGGAAGAGAAATGGGGAAGGGATGAACTCAGGATGAGAAGGAAAGTGAGATTATAATATAGTTCCACCACTCACCACTTCTTCCTTCCTCTAACCCTTCCCGTATACCTCTTCTTACTCTCTCAAATTCAGAGCCTCCTTTTCATTAATTGTTGCTATATATATACGCATATTTATATACATACATACAAGATTGCTGATCTAGTTCTCATAGCAGTTCTTTGAGGCAGCTGTGATGATTTATAAGAACAATATGTGTTTTGAAATCAGTTTTTCCACTTCTATAGGATATAGAAGACCTTTTTCCTTGCCAACTTGATACTAGTACTTTAGTATTGCTGTTGTTATTTGTTACATTATTATAAACTTACTAGCTTAAATAATGTGAATTTTCATATCTTTGTGTATGTGTCTATGTGTTTCTTTTTCATTTTAATATCTTTAGGCATAGTGTATCCAGAAGTTTCAGCCAAGGTATGCAGTGAGCTGTTTATTTCTGGAACAAGAACGACTTTTCTATGGTTATGTTGCTGTTGGCAGAATATTAAATTTCTTACAATTGAAGGACTGACACCTTCACATTCTTGCTTGCTCTCGGCAGGAACATCAGTTTTAGGCACTTCCTATATTCTCACTATCTCTCATTCTGTCACTCAACACGAATGTTTACTTTTTCAAAGCCAGCAAGGAAGAGTTAGTGTATCCTTTCTAAAACTTTAACTAGTTAACTCATTAATTATTGTTGGGGAGGAGACATGTCATGTGAAAAACAGAGGACTTTTTGGAGTTGGGTCACTTTGTCTACCTGTCCATGGGTTGCACTTTTACTGAGGTTGTCAGGATCGCACAACTGTCCTACCTGGATGAACCATCTTGTGGGCTTAAGTCCATGTTTCTTTTGCGCTGTTAAAATGAAAAGTTGTATGACTCAATTCCACAACTGCTGCTGTAGTCTTATAGCTAAGTACAAGCTTGTGATTTTGATTCTACATCTAAACTCAAAAACTGAGTGTGTGGGTAGTACTTCTAGGCTGTTAGCCCTGTTGAGTAACATGGACATTTTATGTTAATCAGGTTTGTAGTGGAGTTGGACACTTTAAGTGCAAAACACAAAAGTGATTCAATTAAGTTTTGTTTGTTGATGAATAAGTTGTCAGGTCTGTAGCCTTTTGTTTATTTCTGACTGACTGAAGCATGGTCAGATAGCTTGATAAGCTGCTTTAGGGATGTAAAAGTGGCTACTTCACACTCTCTAAAATTCTTCGTTAACCTGTTTGAAATTTAATGAATAAAAATTAATTTTGAGTTGCCATAGATACTTTTAAAGGAAATGCTAATATTTCAGAGAATATTAAGAATCTATTGAAAATTGGTAACTTGGTGTGATACTTAACTGCACTGACTTCATTATAACTCCTAATTTAAGCCAGTAGTTCTGTATTTAGTACTGCTGAGGAAAGATGGCGTTGAAAGATTAAAATCATCAACTGACGTCAAAATCATTGAGGTGGCATCACTCAAACTATTTGAGAGCTAGATGGTACAATATCAGTCAATTGTCAAATAGGCATGTTGAAAGAGAAGAGAGGAGGAATGATAGTTAAATTTTGCTTTTTGTTTTTTTTTTTTTTTCAAGAAAATGGAATACTACTCAGCAATTAAAAACAAGGAAATCATGAAATTTGCAAGTAAATGGTGGGAATCTAGAATTTTTTTGCTTTTTAAAGCATATCAGATTGACTACAAATTCATTAAACATGGTAGTTAAAGGAAATGAACTCTGCAGTAAGAACTGGCATTGAGTAATTAAAACTACAACAAAGGAAAACAAGAATGAGAAAATTAGAAAAATCTTAGATATTCCCACAATGACAACATAAATACCTCCTGAAGGTGCTAATTGCTCTGCAGCTCTAAATCTTCCCAAGAGGTAATTTAGTATTCCATTATGTAAATGTACCACAGTTTTTCTGTATCCATTCTTTGGTTGAGAGACATCTAGGTTGTTTCCAGATTCTGGCTGTTATGAATAAAGCTGCTATGAACATAGTTGAGCAAATCTCCTTGTTGTGTGGTTGAATATCTTTTGGGTATATGCTCAGGAGTGATATAGTTGGGTCCTAAGGCAGCACTATTCCTAGTTTTTTGAGAAAGTGCCAGATTGATTTCCAAAGGCGTTATACTAGTTTACACTCCCAGCATCAATGGAGGAGGGTTCCCCTTTCTCCACATCCTCTCCAGCATATGTTGTCACTTGAGTTTTAGCCATTCTAATGTGTGTGATGCGGAATCACAGAGTCTCAGCTATTATAAACAAGGAAATCATAAAATTTGAGGGAAACTTATGGAACTAGAAAAGATCATCCTAAGTGAGGTAAAGCAGAAAGACATACATCATGGAATATACTCACTTATAAGTGGATATTAGCCATATAATATAGGAAGAACATACTAAAAAGATGGAAAGATGCTTAATTCTCATTCAGAAGGGAAAACAGGATAGACACTGGGAGAGAGAGAGTGGGATGGGAGCCTACCACAGATCTCCTCTGAAAGACTCCACCCAGCAGGGGATCAAAGCAGATGCAGAGACTCATAGCAAACTTTGGACAGAGCAGAGAGAGTATTATAGAAGAGGGGGAAGAAAGAAGGACCTTGAGGGGGCAGGATCCAACAAAGCCAAAAACCTGGCCCAAGTGGGACTACAGAGACTGATATAGCAACCAAGGACCATGCATAGAGAGGACCTAGACCCCCTGCTCAGATGTAGCCCATATATGGCAGAGTCTTCACGTGAATCTCCTAGTAAGAGGAGAAGAGACAGTTTCTGATCTGCACTTGGGTGCCTGCTCCTCTGATCACTTTTTCTGGTGGGGCAACCTATCCAGCCCAGAGGAAGAAGATCCAGACAGCCCTGATGGGACCTGATAGGCTAGAGTCAGACAATAGGGGAGGAAGACTTCCCCTATCAGTGGACTAGGGTAGAGGGATAGAGAAAGAGGGAGGGAGGGTAGGACTGGGAAGAGGGAGAGGGCTACACTGGGATACAAAGTGAATAAATTGTAAAAAAAATAATGATAATAATAAAAAAGATAGTTTAGAATCAAGCCTCAAACACCACTTTTGATTGGTGGTTAGTAGGAAGTCTGCTTGTTTTTGTTTTGTTTTGTTGTTGTTGTGTGTATGTGTGTGTATGTACCCATTAGACAAAAACATCAAAGGACAGTATATTTTGAGGAATACCTTTATTGAATTTATGCATAATTGGCAAAGTGGAACACTTCAAAAGAAAACACTTTCAGAAGGAGTAAGCATTGAACAACAAATACAACTAGAAGCTATGAAGAATTTTGATGTTCTAAACATGGAAAATTATTTCGCCATTGATGAGTGAATTCAACATAAGCTTTTGAGCTCTTTTTAGTAATTGTTTCAGCACTGGAATTCAGGAACATACAGTGTTTTACTTTATGAAGAACTTTAATTTGTAAATAAAAGTGATTACTGTGTACCATGCTACTCAGTGATGACGGCTTAGAGAAAAGCTAACCCAGCCTCAGGAGATAGATCTTGGTGGAAACAATCAAAAATTCTCTGTGATGGGCAACAGGATGGGATATTGTATGAAATAAGAAAGTAGAAGCCAGATGTCTCAGATAAATACAGTTTGTGGAATAGAAAACAATGGCCAGCAAGGAGGTCACTTTCTTGAAAAGTGAGGAGGGCTGGGGAACAGGGAGGAGGCCTCATAAGCCTTCAGGAGCCAGATCATCAAGAAGTGGCTCACAGGCTGTGATGAGATTTATGGTGGTGGGATGTGAACAGCCCTTGTATTTGTAGCCCACTGTGGTTGTCATGAGGAGGTTCAGGGTGGGCTTTCCAGCTGTGGTATTGACTATTATACCACCAGCTTTTGAAATGTGATTATGAAGTGCTTTGTAGAAAACTATTTATTTATTTATAATCTGCTAAGTCCTAAAAAAAAAAAAGTGACATATATGGGTTTGGAGATGACACAAAGAGTGTGAGACACAGGGAATTAAAACAAAACAAAACAAAATGATCTGTGGAAGCAGCTTGAGATCCTTAGAGAAAACTTGGCCCAGTTGTTAGCTCTTCTACTTTCTCCAATTAAAGATGCTTCCTTTGAAGGAATGAGGCATCTGAAGATCATTACGTTTCGGCAGAGCAGCAACGCAGAGCCACTTCTGAGCAAGGACTCAGAGGACTCACTCCCTGAAAGAAATCAGTGCATCTGCTCTTTAGAATTAGGCTGTGTCAAATCCAAATGCAGGCTGGAACTCCTCCTGTGTCCTCTGCTGAAGTGGCTCCTAAGACGAGGAACTGCAGTCTGGGACTACATTTTGGGGCTGTGTTCCAATCAGACAAAATTGCTCTGGAGCTATCAATTTTGCGGAAATGCCACGTTTGGAAGGAAGTTGCTTGGAAACAGGCTGGGAAGGCTCTCACCTAGAAAAAAAAGACTATTCATTTGAAGCTGGGTTAATAAAGAACTGTTCAAAAACAAACAGTTGTTTTTGACAGAATAGGTATCTCTCACAGGAACCATGATCATATATGGTATAGGAACATGATTAAAAGAAGACAGTTAATTGAGACGCGATAACAAACAATGAAAATATAAACCTCTTTGGCATTTTATAGATATTATAGAAGAGAATGGCATTGGATCTTGGTCTGTTTGTAGCAGCAAGCGCCAAAGTTAGAATTGGGATGTTTTTACTGCAGTCATCAGAAGAAACCAGGTCATTCTGACTGCTCTGAACTTTAGCTGTGCAATCTTTGGGAAAATTCTGCCTCTTAATATTCAACTTACTCTAATAGGCATCATATTATGTTACCCTTTTGTTTTTAGAACCAATTGAATGAAAACTCCTTTGTACAAGTTTTTATATAAACGAATTAAAAAGTTTACTACTATTTCAAGATATTTCCCTAAGAAAGAATATATACATCTCTCTTATGATGTATTAACAGATGATTACTGTTGCTTACTTAATCATTTATCTGTTTCAGTTTACAAAGTTGGCCATGACATTTTCATACCATTGTTTTACATATTTTATATTACAGTTGTTTGCATATTAATGAGCTTTGTAAAAAGCATCTTTATACCAACCTGCTGCAGTTTACAAATAAATAAGGTTTTCTACATAACATTTCTACTGACACACTTTTGATTCATTTTATTATTTCACAAACATTTTGTCATCTTGTGAGTTAGCTCTAACTTTTCAAATGGTTTTATTTCACACATATACAACTTGGTTAACAAAAAACAGCATGCTTTTGTATTGTAGGGAGCCATGGTGATATGCAAGATGATTTTAGAAAGACTTAGAAAATTACACCTGCATCATATTAAAGCAAGAAAACCATGTGCTATGTAGTACTTTCTAGTAGAGTATGGGTCTACATGGTCAATTTGTAGGTCAAACTCTAGAATTATCTGTAGAGACATAGCAAACAATTTGGTTGTCTTTAAAAATTTAGAAAACAACTCTTAATTGTCCTTCTGTCTCTTTTATCCATTAAATGTCTGTCTTTGGGTCTTTGTACTCGAGTTACTTGCTCTCCAACTCTTAGCTTGCATAAAAGATGAAATGATAGTTTGTAGTTCTTCATGTGTCTTCAGTATTCATTCATGTTTCATAGCTGGATAGCTGGGCTATTGTGGATGGTGCTGCAATAAACATGGATACTAATTAAATAAATGTAGTTTTCAAAAGATGAAGTACAAGTGACCAGGGAACACACATATTTGCCTAGACATGTCCAAACACTTTTGAAAAATAGTGTTTTGCTTGCCTCTTCTTCAGCATAGAAATTATGTTTTTGCTAAGTGCAGATTTCTAACAGGAAGTAATTCAGGAAGTAATTTTCTTTCATTATTTCATGACTTTGTTTTAACTCCAAAGCCAGATAGTTGATCTGGATTTTTAAAAGTAATAGCAGATAAAGTGTTGAAGCCTAGAATTGACATCTTTATTTAGTTTTGCAATGCTGTTTACCATTAGGCCATCACATCTTTCATATGGCAAGCTTCTTTGTTTGGAGGAACGTGGCTTTCTTCTCAACAGAGGCTGTCTTGTTTTTCTCCAGTATTTACCACATCTTTGGGCTTATTACACTTCAGACTGTGTTCTCTGGTTCTCTTGGTTAACGGCTTCCCTTTCACTGAGTCTTTTCTGAAATGTTAATTGCATTCACTGGGTTCTTCAATTATGCATCAGCATTGTCAAAAATGTACCTAATAGTTGCTTATTAAGAAATTATTCGGCATTGTCAAGGGGCGGGGCAAGATGGCGGCACCGGAGGACTCTCATTCTGAGGAGCAGCACAGCAGGATTGGCACAGTGACCAGCAATCAGAACTCTCGGCCATAAAACACAAGTGATTGTGTTTCACAGGTGAGAGGATACCCCACGGTGGGGGATTCAATCAGCTTTAACTCACCCGGCTAAACCACGGAAGAGATCCTGGTTCCACCAGGCTCTTGGTCGTCAGCCCGGGGCTACACGCCAGCGCCATCTGGTCACAGTCCCAGACTGAACTGTGGTCCCACAACACCATAGACTGAATTTCCTAGTCGAGAGATAACCCCACGGAGCAGGAAACAATTGGGACCGACCTCAGGTTACCCAGCAATCCCCTGGAAAAGACTCGGGTTCCGCCGGTGCCCCAGGAGCCAGCCCGGACCCAGAGCCAAGACACAGGTGCCTGCATGGAGCCCTGCCTGTGTGCCTGATTCGCCGCCTCAGATAGAACTGTGGGCACCAGGGCACCAGGGCACCAGACTGGGTGTCTCTGGCAGGAGGAAACTCCCAGCGGAGGGGGTCAGCAGCTCTAACGCTTAGGACACTCAGCACCAAAACACTTCCTGGACTCAAGCAGACTCTAGTGCAGGCAGGAGCGCTGTGCTCTGCCGCCATTATTGAGTTCCCCTAGGGCACTGGGACACACAGCTGCATCCTCGGACCTGCAGGAGCCAAAGAGCCATTACAGCAGCCTTCGGATACTGCGCCAGGGATCGGCCAGTTGTCCCTGGCTGGACTGTCAAAACTGTGGGAATCCCTGATCCTTCAGGGGGACAGCACCCACAGCGTCTGGACCAGAGCAGTGCCTGCAGCCGCCATCCCAGACAGAGACACACAGCTTCTGGTCCAGAGTGAGGCACCAAGCCTCCAGACCACAGCAGTGCCCCCAGGTGCCAACTCAACCTAGGTGCACATTCTCCAGGTCCAGAGCAGAGCAATCAGCCTCTGGCCCAGACACTTGCTGAGTGCACCTCCCACTTTCCCGGACAGAACTGTGCGCGCCAGGATAACAGGCTGAGTTTCCCTGTTGGGAGAAAACCCCACAGCTAGGGAATCAGCAGTTTCTTCAAGAGGACTGTACATGGAAATTTAGTGATCAGCAGCACACAAATTTATAACAAGAAACCCAGCAGTGGGGCAGCTGTCTTGAGAAATTCTATGGGTAAGAGGAGAACCTCTCCTGCCTAACATAGATCACAGCTACTACTCAGGGCTATAAACCTGAGGTGAGCAGTGGCAACTTCTGAGAAACACTGGCCATACAGTGACCATAACCAAAAAGCAGAGAAGGACTCCTTCAGGAAAAATCATCTGCCGGCCAAGGGGATACTCCCTACGTCAGGACTCCAGGAAGCACAGAAACTAACAGCCAATACCTAAATCAGCCCAATGGGTAGAGGTCAGCGTAAAGGCTCAACCAACAAAAGACAGAGCAATATGGCATCTCCAGAACCCAGCCATCCAGGGGCAAACAGCCCTGAACTATGCAGCATAATAGAAAATCAAGAAGATGACCTTACATCTATGTTGACGAAGAGGATAATAGAGGAAACAAATAAAACACGTAAAGAATTAGAGGAAGATAAAACCAAACAGATCATGGCTATCCATAAAGAAATGGAGGAAGATAAAGACAAGCAGATTATGGCCATCCGTGAAAAAATACGGGAAGATGCAGCCAAACAGCTTGTGGCCTTCAGAGAAGAAATAATTAAATCACTGACAGAAATAAAAGAGAGAGTTGAAGGAACTAAAAGAAAAAGAGGAAAATACAATCAGACAGGTGAAGGAAGTAAACAAAACAACTCAAGACCTGAAGATAGAACTAGAAAAAATTAAAGAAAACACAAATGGAGGAAATAATGGAGAGGAAGAATTTAGGGAAGAAAACAGGAACTACAGAGGTAAGCATAACCAACAGAATACAAGAAATGGAAGAAAGAATCTCAGGTGTAGAAGATACAATAGAAGAAATCGATGTATCTGTCAAAGAAAATGTTAAATCCAAAAAATTCCTGACACAGACCGTCCAAGAAATCCAAGACAATATGAAAAGACAAAACATAAGAATAATAGGAATAGAGGAAAAAGAAGACTCCCTTTTCCAAGGCCCAGAAAATATTTTCAACAAAATCATTGAAGAAAATTTCCCCAAGTTAAAGGAGAAGCCAATAAAGATACATGAGGCCTACAGAACACGCAACAAATTTGACCAGAAAAGAAAATCCTCCCGCCACATAATAATCAAAACAGTAAGTATACAGAACAAAGAAAAAATACTAAAAGCTGCAAGGGAAAAAGGCCAAGTAACATATAACGGCAAACCCATTAGAATCACACCTGACTTTTCAACAGAAACTATGAAAGCCAGAAAGCCCTGGACAGATAGCATGCAGATCCTAAGAGAACACAGATGTCAACCCAGGCTACTATACCCTGCAAAACTCTCAGTCCTCATAGACGGAGAAAACAAGATATTCAATGACAAAAACAAATTTCAACAATACCTACAAAAAAATCCAGCATTACAGAAGACACTAGAAGGGAAAATACAACCCAAGAAAATTAGCTTCTGTCAAGAAAACACAGGAAGTAAATAACCTTACTACAGCAAAACAAAAAGCAACCAAGCACACAACCTTATGAACACAGCCAACATCAAAATCAAAGGATCTAACAGCCACTGGTCATTAATCTCTCTCAACATCAATGGACTCAACTCTCCAGTAAAAAGACACAGATTAACAGAATGGATACGTAAACAAAACCCAGCAATCTGTTGCATACAAGAAACACACCTAAGACACAAAGATAGACATTACCTGAGGGTAAAAGGTTGGAAGACAACTTTCCAAAAAATGGACCCAAGAAACAAGCAGGAGTAGCCATTCTAATATCTGATAAAATAGACTTTCAACCAAAATTAATAAAAAGAGATGAGGAAGGACACTTCATACTCATCAAGGGAAAATTCCACCAGGAAGACATCACAATCCTGAACATCTATGCCCCAAATACAAGAGCACCCACATTTGTAAAAGAAACATTGATAAAATTTAAACCACATATAGATCCCCACACATTAATAGTGGGAGACTTCAACACCCACTCTCAACAAAGGACAGGTCAACAAAACAGAAATTAAACAAAGAAACAATATCTCTGACAGAGGTCATGAATCAAATGGACCTCACAGACATTTACAGAACTTTACACCCAAACACAAAAGAATTTACCTTCTTCCCAGCACCTCATGGAACCTTCTCCAAAATAGACCATAAAGTTGGTCACAAAGCAAGCCTCAACAGATACAAGAAGACTGAAATAATCCCTTGTATCCTGTCTGATCACCATGGAATAAAGCTGGACTTCAACAACAGCAGAAATAGCAAAAAGCCTACACACACATGGAAACTGAACAACTTGTTCCTAAATGACAGCTGGGTCAGGGAAGAAATAAAGAAAGAAATTAAAGCCTTTCTAGAACTCAATGAAAATGAAGACACAACATACCC
>NW_026587216.1:47437895-47439403 GCF_907164565.1 Psammomys obesus | reverse complement strand
AGCAAAAAGCCTACACACACATAGAAACTGAACAACTTGTTCCTAAATGACAGCTGGGTCAGGGAAGAAATAAAGAAAGAAATTAAAGCCTTTCTAGAACTCAATGAAAATGAAGACACAACATACCCAAACTTGTGGGACACAATGAAAGCAGTGCTAAGAGGAAAGTTCATAGCACTAAGTGCCTTCAAGAAGAAATTCGAGACAGCTCATTCAAGCAACTTAGTGGCCCACTTAAAAACCCTAGAAAAAGAAGAAGCAGACACACCAAAAAGGAGTAGATGGCTGGAAATAATCAAACTCAGGGCTGAAATCAATCAATTAGAAACAAATAAAACAATTCAAAGAATCAATGAAACCAAGAGCTGGTTCTTTGAGAAAATCAACAAGATCAACCAACCCTTAGCCAAGCTAACTAAAAGGCAGAGAGACACCACCCAAATCAACAAAATCAGAAATGAAAAGGGGGACATAACTACAGACACTGAGGAAATCCAAACAATCATTAGGA
Organism: Psammomys obesus; assembly: GCF_907164565.1. Taxonomy (NCBI): domain Eukaryota; kingdom Metazoa; phylum Chordata; class Mammalia; order Rodentia; family Muridae; genus Psammomys; species Psammomys obesus. The sequence goes on along the minus strand of NW_026587216.1, from coordinate 47,438,892 downwards.
CTTACTTCAAAAGTCTATACTCAACAAAATTTGAAAATCTAAATGAAATGGACAATTTTCTTGATCTATTTGACTCACCAAAGCTGAATCAGCACCAGGTAAATCAATTAAATAGTTTTATATCCCCCAAAGAAATAGAAGCAGTCATCAAAAGTCTCCCATCCAAAAAAAGCCCAGGACCAAATGGCTTCAGCACAGAATTCTACCAGACCTTCAAAGAAGAGCTAACTCCAATTCTCTTCAAACTATTCCACAAAATAGAAACAGAAGGAACATTACCAAACTCATTCTATGAAGCCACAATCACCTTGGTACCTAAACCTTACAAAGACTCAACAAAGAAAGAGAATTTCAGGCCAATCTCCCTTATGAACATTGATGCAAAAATACTTAACAAAATACTTGCAAACCGGATCCAAGAACACATCAAAGATATTATCCACTATGACCAAGTAGGCTTCATCCCAGGTGGGGTGGTTCAATATACGGAAATCCATCAATGTGATCCACCATATTAACAAACTGAAAGAAAAAAACCACATGATAATCTCCCTATATGCTGAAAAAGCATTTGAAAAAATCCAACATCCATTCATGTTTAAAGTACTGGAGAGATCAGGGATACAAGGCACATATCTAAACATAGTAAAGGCGATATACAGCAAGCCTATAGCCAACATCAAACTGAACGGAGAGAAACTTAAAGCAATCCCACTGAAATCAGGGACAAGACAATACTGCCCACTCTCTCCATATCTCTTCAACATAGTGCTGGAAGTCCTTGCTAGAGCAATAAGACAGTCGAAGGAGATCAAGGGGATACAGATGGGAAAGTAAGAAGTCAAATTATCACTATTTGCAGATGATATGATAGTATGTATGAGTGACCCCAAAAACTCTACCATGGAACTCCTACAGCTGATAAACACCTTCAGCAAAGTGGCCGGATAAAAATTAACTCAAAAAAATCAGTAGCACTCCTGTATACAAAAGACAA
>NW_026587216.1:47416578-47432895 GCF_907164565.1 Psammomys obesus | reverse complement strand
ACCACTCTGGAAATCAATCTGGCGCTTTCTCAGACAACTAGGAATAGAGCTTCCTCAAGATCCAGCCATACCACTCCTAGGCATATATCCAAAAGAGGCACAAGTACACAAAAAGGACATTTGCTCAACCATGTTTGTAGCAGCTTTATTTGTAATAGCCAGAAGCTGGAAACAACCCAGATGCCCCTCAACTGAAGAATGGATGCAGAAACTGTGGTACTTCTATACAATGGAGTATTACTCAGCAATGAAAAATAAGGAAATCATGAAATTTGCAGGTAAATGGTGGGACCTGGAAAGGATCATCCTGAGTGAGTTGTCCCAGAAGCAAAAAGACACGCATGGTATATACTCACTCATATAAACATACAACATAGAATAAACCCACTAAAATCTGTACATCTAAACAAACTAAGCAAAAGAGAGGACCCTAACTAAAATGTTCAATCCCCATCCTGAAAGGCAAAGAGGATGGACATCAGAAGAAAAAGAAAATAGGAAACAACCTAGGAACCTGCTACAGAGGGCCTCTGAAAGCCAGAAGAAAACAGGAAACAACCTTGAAACCTGCCACAGAGGGCCTCTGAAAGCCTCTGCAGTATAGACTGTCAAAGCAGATGCTGAGCCTGATGGCCAACTGATGGGCAGAGTGAATGGAATTCTATGTAAGAAGTGGTAAATAGTAAGAGCTGGAGGGGACGGGAACTCCACAAGGAGAGCAACAGAACAAGATAATTTGAACACAGGGAACTTCCCAGAAAATCATACTCCAACCAAGAACTGTTCGTGGAGATGACCTGGAATCCCTGCACAGGTGTAGCCCATGGCAGTTCAGTGTCCAAGTGGGTTACATAGTAATGGGAAGAGGGACTGCCTCTGACATAATCTGATTGGCCTGCTCTTTGATCACTTCCCCCTGAGGGGGGAGCAGCCTTACCAGGCCACAGTAGAGGACAATGCAGCCACTTTTGATGAGAACTGATAGACTAAAATCAGAAAGAAGAGGAGAACCTCCCCTATCAGTGGACTTGGGGAGTGGCATGCATGCAGAAAGGGGAAGGAGGGTGGGATCGGCAGGAGAGGAGGTAGGGGCTTATGGGGGGATACAAAATGAATAAAGTGTAATTAATAAAAAATAAAAAAAGAAATTATTCATTTTCCTCAAATGTTCATAAATATGATTTATTGCTGTAGAATTTCTTATAATTCCTGGAATGTGGTACATTGTGTTATATTTTAAATGTATTATATATTTTGATAAACTATTAGGTTTTATTGAATTTATGTCAATTTATGGCTTTAAGAATAATTTTTGTTTACCATGTGTTTTGTTACTTGGTGAGATTATTTCTTTCTGCTTTATAAATGTACTCAATAGAAAAATAGCAACTTTCATATTCAGAAACACGGTAGATATTTATTTTAAACTTCCTTAATGGACCTTAGTAAAGTTTCATATAGGTTTTGTATTTTCAAGGACAATTAACTTTTATAACTTTGTGACTATCATGATGTATTAATTACTTTTCTTGTTGCTGTGATAAAATATCTTACAAAACGCCACTTAAGAGAGAAAGGCTTTATTTCATGGTGTCAAGAAAGGCACAGCATCAGGATCTTGAGGCCTCTCCTCTATCATACTAACAGTCAGAGGCAGACCAGGCTCACATATGCTCATCCTGTTTTTTCATTGCCGTTATACCGTCCACACTCAGGGTGACACTCCCACCTCAGTTAACCTAAACACAGTAATTTTTCACAAATATCTTCAGAGATTTTTCTTCAAGGTAATTCTAGAATCTATTAAGTTTGCAACCAATATAAACCTGTCAGCTAAGAATAATCATTTTCTTATTATCATTAGATTAAAAATACATAATATATATTAATTTATTCATTTTGTGGTTCTGTGTTAATTGAAACATTGAAGAAATGGAACAGTTTTAGTGACAAAGTGGTTTGCATATATTTTAATGGTTTGCTTCTAGCAATTGCACATGCCTTATAATGCTGGCTCTTTATAGAACTGTAAAGGAAAATGATATATCTTGCCTGAGTTTTCTAATTTACAGGTATGTTCAATATATCTAGCTCCTAGTGCTTTCTAAGACTTATAGAACACGTTCAAGAAGTACCTAAATGTGTAGAGCTATACACACAGTAGAACACGCACACACACACACACACACCTCTTGACCCTTTTCTATCCTGAGTTACGCCCCAATAGGATGGCTTGGGTCAGCTGCATCAGCCGTTTTTCCTTGGTACTTACTGTCTATTGCATCCATCTAGTGGAACCAGCAGAGAATAAGGAGGGATAGGGAGCCCTAAGGTCTGACTTATTCCTCTGGCTGCCTCTTGCCGTTCAGGCCCAGGTGGGTGTATGCTATTATAAGATGCCTGTTTTGCTGGCTGTATCTGTGTGTAGCTGTAACCAAAACAACCGACAGAAATGACTTCAGAACCTTGCTGACTAGGGTGCTCAGAGCACAAGCCTGCTGGAGTCGTCTCAGATTCATACCCCAGCCTCTCAGCTTCTACCACCACTGCTCTCTCTGAATATCAGTGACCTCATCTTCCCCCTTGTCCCTTCAGGCCAAGGCTGGTCACAACGTTGCTGTTTTCTGTCTCTGGTTTCATCTGCTGGCCTGTTATCTCCTTTCTGCATCCCCTCAACCCTGAGTATCTGCTCCATACATAGTCTTTTCAGTTATCTTTTCTCAGGGTGTTATCTTTTCGGTTGGTGGAATAATTGTGTGTGTCTTTGCTCTACTTACATATCATTCTCAACAGCCAAGAGTGCTACACTGATCCTTGCTGACTGGTTCTGAGCAGACAATAACCAAACCCAGATCACAGCTCTATCACATTGTATCGTGCTCTCTGATCAGAAATCTCTTCCATATGTCTTTGACAGTGTTTCTCCTTTGTTTTGAAAAGCTCTCTTTTTATCAGCGATCCACTTTTTTCATGGAGATTTCTATGATATACCTGCCACATGTAAACTTTTATTTTAAAATTATTCTCGCCAATTTCCAAGTAGTTTATTTCCATGGACACTTGTTACTAAAGTGAAATCTTTGTCAAAGTTGAAAGAGCCTTTCATCTTGATCATAGCTTAGTGTTTGCTTTGCATAGGACCCACGGTATGCACTAAGCTGTTGAAGATACGTTGACGTTGAATTCCCCGTGATTAGTAGCAGCGAATTTAGGCGGTCCTTGTCAGAACTGGAATGCTGCAGGAAAGGTTGCAGTCTACAGTTTCTCAAGTCGTGTTGGCACTGAAACACAGCGTAGAATTCCACTGACTTTAAGCAACATAGGGCCTAGCCCTGTCAACATTCTAAGAAAGGTCCTCAGTCCCCCAGAACCGTCAGTGCAGATGGATGAGGATTGAAGAAGCTGTAAACAGTTGAAGATCAGCACTCGATTCATTTCTGAGGATGATTTTATTCTGTGGAATTTTGACTTCTAACTAGATTCTTCCAAGAAGAGGATGAAAATAATTCCTTTAAACATGTATTTCAATCACAGAGTGAAAGTCTTTTAACCAAGGGAGATGTATTCTTTTTTATTAATTAATTCAATTTACATCTTGGTCATAGGTCCCTCTCTCCACTCCTCCCATTCCCTCCATCCCTTCCACATCCTCACTCCCCCTATTTCCTCAGAAAAAGGAAGTCCTCCCATTCAGATAACCCAGCTTATCTATCCACATGAGGACTGATTTCATGGAAGATGTATTTTGAAAGAACTTGCTTCCCACATGTGAAGGCTGAGATTGGATGCCAAGAACCACGAAAAGCAGGGTGTGGCACAGCACGTCTGTCAGCCCTGCACCACTACAGTGTCACAGAATTCAGAGACAAGAAACTACCAGACGCTCCTGGTGTACAGCGAGATGGCCATGTGCAGCGGCATTCAATGAGGAAGCCTGTCTCAAGCAGGGTGGAAGTTGAGACCCTACACCTGAGCTCGTCCTTAACGGCATGCGATTCACAGACCTAGGTGGGCACATATCCATGCTCTCCCACAAACATATCAAAAAGACACAAAGCATTTTGCCTGTGATGACAGAGATAAATATTCAAATGTGAAAATCGAGTGTTACCTTTATGGGATGCAAGTGGTAATGGCAAGGACACATAAGAAAAGAACACTTGGCCCGATGAGAATGAGGCCAATGACCCAATGTCAGTGAAGCACCAGTACAGCCCATGAAGTGGGAAAAAGTGACGAGATATAAGCTTTTGACAAAAAAGTTTATAGCAGACCCTATAGACACATTTTCTTATGGGCTTGCATGAAAGTCAACCAATACAAGCATGTTAAAAACAATATTGAGCAGGGCAGTCTGTCTGGTCCACAGAGCAACAACTCTACCCATTTATATCAGTCGTCACACACGGGATTATCACAGCAACGTGACTGTGACGGACGGCATTCTCCTCAGCAGTCACTGACGAGAGGAGAGTTGTAAATCACAGCACAGACACACGGTCGACCACGGCTGCTCTGCTGGGCAGAAGGCGTAGAAACAGGGCTCGCCCACGCAGCGAAAACTCGGATTCAGAGTTGAGATAAAAAGTAAGTTGTGGCTGTTAATGTAGAGCATGATTTTATTTACATTGAATTTAGAAGGAAATGACAGTAAAAGTATTATATGTAGGTTAAAGTGTGTATTATGAAAACGGAATTAAAGAAAAATCACCGTACTATTAGAACATATTCTACTTCTTAGCATAAACAAATAAATAAATAAATAGATAGATAGATAGATAAATAAATAAATCAGTATTTATTTTTATTCCTTTATTATTTAAAATGGGTACATATCTTATGTTTTTGTGAATAACTTATATACCATATAGGGATTCAAAAATTTAGGTCACCTTGAACATAACTTGATTCTTACTTGAAAATGTAAAATCCCAACTCCCTTGAATATGTTTAATTCAATTTATTGAGTCAAGGCAAACAATCAGAAAAATCCACTTTGCTAAGAGGAGTCTACAGGGCTTCTTTCATTTTGTATTTTTTCTTTAAAAAGTGTAAGCAACACATAATAACCACATAGTCCAGTGTAAGAGATAGTTGGATGCATTATACCTATTACGACCAATGACACAAGCTAAATTCAACATTTGTAACTCCACATAGGTCATTTTTATGAGGTAAGAATATTTAAAATCCTTCCATTTTTAAGTTTTGAATTTAAGTGTGTCATTTTAAACCATAGTCCTCTTCACTCTGAAATGTTGTGTGCTTTGGCCAAAATCTCATCTACTGCAATCCACTGCCATCTTCTTCCCCCACTTCTGGTTACTGTATTTCTGTGGGTGACTCCTTTGAGTTCAGCCTCTACAATATCACACAGAAGTGAGAGATGTGCTATCTATCTCCCTGTTTTGTCTGACTTCAGTTTAAATAATGTTTCAGAGATTCAACCATATTTTCACAATGATAATCTCGTATTTTAATATGTGCCACATGTAAAAAAACTACCCATCCATTGACAGGCACTGTCATTTTTCTGTCTTAACCACGCAGTGACCAGGGGGTGCAGGGGAGGCTCCTGTCTCTTTGATGTACTGATACGGTAGTTCATTTTCATGTATACGTTTGTGTGAGTGTATGCTTACATGTATGTGGGTGTAGACGAGGGCACCTGATATCCTTGAAAGCAGTGTGAGCCTCTTGAGACATGTGCTTGGGAATAGATTGTGCATTCTCTAGAAGAGCAGTAACCGTTTCTAACCACTGAACTATCAGGGTTTTGTTTGTTTGCTTTTCTTGTGGTTAAACAAATCTCTGTATTGTTTTACACGATGATTGTACAAATTTACATCCCCAGTTCACAAATATTTCCTTTTCTTTGCATGTTTGTCAACATATAATTTTCCATTTCTGATTACAGCATTGCAGCATGTATTTTTCATTTTTTTAATCTGCAACTCCTTGTTGATTAGTGATGCATTGTGCTTTAAATATACTCATACTCTATGTCTTAGTCTCAGTCCATCTTCTGATATTATAACAAAATACTACAGTCAGAATGGCAGCCACCAAGAAAACAAACAACAAATGCAAAAATGTAGACAAAAAAGGGCTCTGATCCCCTATTGTCGGAGATGGATACATGTCCAGCCACAGTGAAAACCAATATGTAATTTCACCAAAAAGCAAAAATTACAACTATGATATGACTCATCTCTGAGGACTACCCTATGGTCATCTCTATGTGGGACACATTGAAATTTGTAACATTTGAAAATTTATCACTCTAAGAATGAAGGATGCCATAAAACAAAACAAAGAAAGTTTCTGTTTCGTTCAGTGGATGGTGTGGGGAGTATCTGTCTTGCCTCAGAAGCACCTGCCTGGTGGAGTATGCGCTGCCTACCCCTGCCTTTTACCTCCTGATCTTGCATAAAAAGGAAAGCTTGTGCAAGGTCCTTGTGAAAGGGTCTACGCTCTAGTCATTTTCCCATGCTCCATCACTTTCCGAGTGAGTGTCTGGATCATTGCCCAATATTTATGTCTTACTGTGGTTTTATTTTCTGCTTTTAAACATAATTTGAGACAGCACAAACATTTACTAACTGAAGGATATTTAAAGTTAACATTCTCAGTCAATTAAAATTAATAAGTAGCAGAATTCATTTTAAACACAAAATTTACTTTTACAGCTTTGTAAATTATGCTACAGAGAGTCTAAAGAGACTCCTTACAGCTTTGCTTATGGTTGTCTGTGTGTTATGGAATAAATTATTTGTGTATTGGTGTTAGGAGATTTGCAGACTCTCAGAATGTAGAGTAGCCATGAACATTGACATTTATTGAGCTTCCCATTTACTGTTAAACATTCGTAATAATCTAGTCCTCTATCAACAGATGAGAGGAAACTATGTTTCTTAGTTCTGAGACTTAGATCAATCAAGACTTTACATTGATGCTGGCCTGACAGCAAGTTCTCTGGGATCAGCCACCCAGTGGGTGTCAAAGAGGTCGGCAGATCTTTCACACACGTGTGCCTGGACCTTTACCCCAGGCCTGTGTACAGGGACTTCCAGAATGTACATGCAAAAGAATATTCACTACAACAATTGGTGGACATGTGGCATAGTCTGGAAGCTACACATAAAATTGAGAACACCAACATTCTGATATAAAGGGAAAATGCACACTGGGTGTCATACAGATAGGCCAGCTCTGACAGCGCATTGTGTGTGTGTGTGTGTGTGTGTGTATGTGTGTGTGTGTGTCGCTCATGTGAGAGTTTCTGAAGGATGTGGCAGTGCCTTAGTTATGTTTATTAGAAATCGAGGCATCACCTATGCCTTTGTCCTCCACCTGTTCTCTAGCCTTAATGTGGTGTTTTTTTTTTTTGTTTTTTTTTTCCAAAATGTCTGGTTTCTGTCTGATTTCCAGCACTCTATGTTTCTCTTTCATATGGTCACCTTGTTGCATCATTTTGCTCCTATTCAAATTGATTTTTAAATGTGATCTTCATTGGGTTACAAATCATCCAGAATAGTCTTCCCTGTAAACTGTTCACGTTGATGGATCTTGGCAATTGTATCCAATCTTGTAACCATGACTACAGTGAAGAATTCTAAACAGGCCTTTTATGCCCTTCCACTTTTCCTCTTCTCCATCGATCTGCCCACAGCTTTTAAACATTCACCTGTACTAGAATTTCATGCTAACAGGATCCTATAGGCTTGAGTAAATTTCACGTTGCTGCATGTATCAACGCCACATTCCTCTTTTACTTCAGAGTAAGTACTACTCTGTAGCAAATATCTGCCACTTGTTTGTAGACTGGGTCCTGCTTATTTTATTTTTTTTTCAAGTTTCTGACTAATATGAATAAATATTTGTTGCAGGACTTTTCCTGGAAAGCTATGAGCAAATTTTTATTCACCGTAGTTAGGATGTCGATGTCACGCTAAAGAAGCAATTCCACCCAAGTCTGGCCAAAAGAAGTGAATGTATTGGAATTACTTATAGGAGTATGGGTAAGGAGTTATTTCAGGAGGGTTGGTGCTCCCAAATTGTCCATATCACTAAAAACAAAACAAAACAAAACAGAGCAAAACAAAACCAAAAACTGATGCCGTCTTAGACGGTAGCCTAGGAAACCTGGATCTGCATGCATGACTCACTAGCATCTTTGCTAGTGGGGCAGGCTAGTGCAGGCACCTTATCTGGTTAGAGTTTCTCTGCAGCAACTGTCATTGTTTGTATCACCCTGGGAGAAGCCCTTGAATCTTGCAGGTTTGAGTGGTGTTTTGAGGAGTGCGCATTGGTTGACTTTCAGTCTTCCAAGCCTGTCTCCAGAAAGGAAGGCTTGAGTTTGGGGACACAACTGCAATTGGCTTCTGTTAGCAAAACTGTCTACTTTATACTGGTATCTGCCTATACTTACCTGTAGAACCATGTTGTTTCTGGACTCCTGTACTGTTTTCTGACAGCCTGGGCTCTACATTGCTGCCAGCAATGTAAGAGCTCCAGGAACTCCTCAGCAGCATTCAGGGTTGACAGTCGAAAGCTTTAGCCATTCTAGAAGGTGGGTAATGGCATCTTATTGTGGATTGAACTTTCATCTGTTTAATAGTTACCAATGTTGGGTGTGCCTTTAAGAAAGTTTGTCTGCCATTTGTGTGTGTTAGCTCAAAGTGGTAGAGGGTATGTTGTTACTATTGTCTTTTATGAATGCATTATGTATATTCTGGGACAGGCTGTCAGCTAGAGGTATTTTTTGCAAGTGTTTTCTCTGGTTTCTCATTTGATATTTATTTTCATAGTTATTCCTTTAAAGGTGTCAAAGCTTCAACTAGGTCAGATGAATTTTTCAAGATTTTGTCCTAGGAATGTGAGACTCTTCACTTTTCATATCAGTCTGTAATCCATTGCTAGTCGCCTTTTAACTGTGCTGCTATGAGGTAACAGGGGGTTTCCTTTTGGGCACATGTGACTTGGTAGCATCAGTTGCTACAAAGGCTATTTTTCTACTAAATAACTCCCTGAGTTCACTAAAAGGTCATTTAACAATATCAGAGTTTCTTTCTAATCATTTTTCTATGTGATTTTTTTTAAATTTACGTTATAGATTCTTAGTGCCAGCATGATATGTCTTGATCACAGTAGATTCATTAAATATTAAAACCAGGGCTTGACAAATCTCACATTTCATGTTTTTTTCTTTGTTATTTTTGAATTCTCTTGTCTGCAAAAATATTCACAAAGCATGATTCTTTCTATATAAGAAATACAATTATCATGATTATAAAACAGTTTTATTCAATCTTTAAGATTTAAGATAGTAACCACAATTAAAAACCAGTTCTTATGATCAAAACATGTAAAGTAAAACTCAGTACTCACTAATGTGATAAGATTATCTAGCAATAAGTAACTGAAAAGTTAAAATTAAATGTTTCATTTCTAAGACCATAAAAAAATAACAGACTCAAAATAATTTAAGGTGTACCAAGCTCACACTGAAAACTACAAAAATATATAAATAGGATAAAAATAAATGGGTAAAAAAAAATATTGAATTTGAGCACTAAACCCACTGCAAATTGTTTTGCTAATCAATTCTAAATGATGTTGAGAATTTTATGTTTTGTTTATGTTTGTTTTGTAATCATACTTTTATTTTGACTTTCTTTAAATAGTTGAGTCACATCGTGTGAGTGGGAACTTTCTCCTCAGGTTGTTTTGTTGTGTTTTTGAAGGCAGTTTCTCTGTGTAGCCCTGGCTGACCTGGAGCTTGTTCTATAGCCCAGGCTGGCCTCAAACTCAGAGATCCATTTGCCTCTGCTTCCTAAGTGCATGGAGAAAAGGCCTGCACCATCATGCTCAGCTCTTCCCTGATTTATTTTTTCACAAAGTTCATGAAGAATTGGTACTGTATTTTCAATGTTAGGTAAAAGTTACTGATGAAGGCATTTGTGGGTATAGTTTTTAGCCATAATTCCCAATTATAGTTTTAAAAAGTAATTCAAAACCCCTGATGCTTCTTTGTTAGGTTTATTATTTTGTGACTTAAAAGACACAATTCCTTAAAATCTAAATTGTCAGACTTATAGGCAAAACATTATTTGCTTAGCTTTTCAAGTGTCTGTGAGATCTAAAATTGTACCACATCTTTCTCTTCTGAACTGGTCGTCAGATGTTATTTTTTTGAGCAGGCTAGCTGTCTGCTAGATGGAAGGAACAACTTGTATGAAGCTGTGCAGTTAGGGTGGCTTTAGAGCAGTCAGGTAACACAAGGCCGGGTGGAATATGGCACAAACCAAGATGGAAGAAGTAGGCAGAGCTGGGCTTAACAGCAATTTGTGAACCATTATTGGATGCACACTTCTTGACTTAATGAGTCGTGGGATATGCAAACAAATATTTACGAAATAGTGTATTGCGTTCCATGCTTGGGCACAAACCATAAGCTTTAAGCAGTAAGATACTAAATATTTTTATTGTGACAACTCAGCTGTGCACTGGAGTGCAAAACTGCCATAAGAAACCAGGCAGGCTCAGCTCCACAAGCATCAGAGTAGGCCTGGCTTTAGCTGATAACACTTCCCTAACTCCTGATGTGAACCAGAACTCTTTGTCTCTAATATTGTCTTATGTAAAGACTGAAGAACAAGGAGCTCATGTAAAAATTTAAAGTGCGAGGACTGATTTTCTTACTAAACTAAAATACAGGTTACAAAGTTGTCTACTAGTAATAATAAGGACACTGTGGGGTATGGTGATGCTGAGATGTCGCACAGTAGAGCCATTAGGCATGGGGAGTCTGTGGGCGGGGTGTGCGTGGTACAGAGAGGAAGTGAGATGAGCAAACTTGAGACTCTAGAGGTAAGAGAGAAGCAAACTCACTAACATATTTGCAATTGACCAAAAGCAGAGTCTTAGATTATTTAAGTCGTCGGCAAAAACGTTTAGACGTCGAATGATGATGTTCGTGTCAACAATGAAGTGATGTGGACAAAGCAAAAGTTGGTTTTCTCCTTGAAACCCCTCAACAGCTTGAGGTTTCTTGCCAAATGAACCTGAACTCCTAGTGCTAGTGAGGCCCTGCACAACCTCCACCCACCAACCCGGGCTATATTTATTTGTTTTTGTTTCCCTGGGAAAGAAGCTCACCCACCAGATTGATTGAAATTTAGCTTCTCTTATCTGAAGGATCAACTGCTCTCTCTCCCCACATTTTTTTTTTTAATTCAGGAAACATTTCTAGGTGTCTCCTAAGGCTGTTTTCTTCTCTGACTGTGATTCATAGTTTGGACAACTTTTTTAGCAAGGTCTTATTAGTAATTCTGTTGCATCTGAGTTTCTTCTGTCTCACTAGGATTGTAAACTTCAACAGGGTAATCATAGCTCCTGCAAAATGATTGTCTCAACCCAGAGAATGCTCTACGGCAAAGTAAACACATTGATAAATTGATACAAATATCAATAACATTGAAATTTCTACCTGAGCACAAGCTAATGCAAAAACAAGTTTATAAATTTGACGAATTTTTTTGTTAAAATTTCTAAAACAATCGTGATATTGTCATTTAATATACATGCATAAATTACTCTACCTTAAAACAGTATGGTAGTACTCCAAAGATTTATAAACTTTTATCTTTCTTTTTAATTTCTGAAATTAGCATATTTCCTATTTTGTGGTAGAATGAAGTGTTACTAGCAGCTTGCTATGAAACTGTCCTGAGAGAGGACACTGAGTAAGTTGTGAATGTCACTAAGTGCATACAGCAAAAGGTCAATAAGTTTAGAGTTTATGTAGCCAAACTTTGTGCAGAATGCAGGGAATCATGAAAGAAGGGGGAGATAGGAAGAACTGGAGGAGACAGAAGTTCCACAAGGAGAGCAACAGATTAAAAAATTCTGGGCACAGAGATCTCTTCTGAGACTGATACTCTAACCAAGGACCATGCATGGAGATAACCTAGAACCTCTGCACATATGTAGCCCATGGCAGCTCAGTCTCCAAGTGGGTTCCCTAGTAATGGGAACAGGGACTGTCTCTGACATGAACTGATTGGCCTGCTCTTTGATCACCTCCCTCTGATGGTGGAACAGCCTTACCAGGCCACAGAGGAAGACAATGCAGCCAGTCCTGATGAGACCTGATAGGCTAGGGTCAGATGGAAGAGGAGGAGGACCTCCCTTCTCAATGGACTAGGGGAGGGGCATAGGGAAGAAGAAGAAGGTAGGGCGGATAGGGAGGCAATGAGTGAGGGGGCTACAGCTGGAATACAAAGTGAATAAACTGTAATTTATAAAAATATAAATAAATTTTTAAAAAGTGAAAAAAGTAAGTTTAGAGTTTAAACAACTAGGCATTCTTGGCAGAACTTTGGTGCCTCAGCATTAGTTGGCATCCCATGTATTGGGCCTCCCAAGTTTTTTGCCATCTTCACATGTGCTCTCAAAAGTACAAACACGTGACATTGACTTGGCATTGCAGGTGCACTTTCGTATGCTGGGGAATTAATAAAGAACTGGTAAGTAATGAGTCTGAACTAAACATGAGGATACCTGACTTACTTTTTCTTTCAACACTCTTAAATTTTTGAATGTGTTTGAAATGTTCATTTTATAACCACTCATTGTATAAACAGATCAACCAAAGTGAGACTACTGTCTCACCCAGGTTTTAAGTCCTTTCACAATTTTTCCAGGTAATGAGATTTATACTTATGAATGAATCTTGTCCTATCTTGGATCCTCAAAGCCTCGTGTAACTCATCTGGGTGAAACTTTCTTGACTATTTTAAAACGGAAAAGGAGTTTCCATCCAGACCCTGTCCTCATGCCCACAGGTGGACTGTAGCCACCTGAAGACACAGACTACCTAATATTAATAATGAAACACTCAGGTCATTGAGACAATCAGCTCTCTGAATCTCTTTCTGAAGTAATGTCAATGCTTAGCTGCTCAGCAAAGAGACAAGGAGCCATGGATGCTCCAGGCTTCTGTTCTATCATTTTCCTGTTCTCTCTCACCCAGTAGCTAAAGCTGTTTCTGTAAGTGGGTGGCACAGAATAGGAGGAAAGGTAGCCTTGAGAATCTTGGATCTTGTCTTAAGGAGTTGCTCTCTGTGGCAACATTCTTACTCTATCTCATTTCCAGCTGGAACTTTCTCAGAAGTTTCCTTACTGAGAACTTTCATGCACAGCTATGATCATGTGAGCAGTACCTCTGTCAGCTATCTGTCATGACTGCAAACTTCTTCCCTCCCTTTAATTCCTTATCTTGGCCCTTGCATGATTTCCTATGTAGAGTCCACTATGTCAGAGGAGAGGGCAGGGTACAATATCAGGTATATTTATTTCAAAAGGAGCTTGCTCTTTACAGCATTATGGCCTCTTTCCTGCCTCCTAGGAAGAGAACCCTATCTCTTGCCTTATATCCCTTCAACATACATTAAACACCAACGGTTTGTTTCTTCAAACCTCAGAGAAAACATACATTTTTCTTTACTTCAACAACAATTGGATTTCCTAATTACCTTGGGCCACCGTTTATCCTTGTAAGTACTTTATCTTGACTTGAGATGAAAGTGATGATGCTTTGCTTCCAAGTAGTATAGAGAAGGTAGAAAACACACCTGTGATGCTCTGAAAAGCATAGTTCCCATGCTCAGTGTTCATGGAATTTCGCTTATGGGGAAGAACCAGCAAAAAGATGTGTTGTGTGTCCCACGAGCAGAGTTTAAAATCTTGTGGTGAGATGGGACATTTTTTAATAAGAACTTTCTGATCTGTAATAGGAGCTTTATCAACTTTTTGCTTCTGAGAAAAAGCCATTTAATTCTCTTTAAACTCTTAGTTTTTACTTTTTTACAATTGGGATTTGGTTGAATACTGTACAGTCCCTAGATTTAGACATCCATGATTTAAATGAGTTTAAATTAATAACTCAGTTATTCCTTTTGCTTTAGCTGTGAAAACTCTGCTGTTTCTCAAAAAATATGCCAGATTCAACAAATATCTCCATACTTGTTCTCATCAGGTCTAAAACCCCTTCTCTCAGATGTTTCATCAGAAGGCCTCTTTGCTTTGTTCAAATGTCATTTGAGGGTCATCTGGTCAGCTAGTTCAAGCCTGTTCTCTCACCTCCAAGTCCTGTATCTCTTCCTGACCTTTTTCAGTATAACAGCTCCATCATATAGTATGTAGGAAATTTAATTAAGTTGATTGTTCAGCATCCTCTTTCTGAGTGTTCTGTGACTGTAAGTAGATAGGTGTATCTTGCTATTGTATTCTGGGTTACTAGAAACATGTCTGGTATATACGTGGAAAAAACTTACATTTAGATATGTTAATTGGCTAATTATCTCTTCCTAATCACAGCTCATAAGAAAATGAAATTCAGACACTCCTTTCCCCAGAAAACCATAAGTCCATACTCATGAAATGTGGCTGATGGTACCACTCTTTTCCTGATCTTTCTTTTGGGATGAGTCTAGATTTTTTTTTTGAATGTTTCAAGATAATAGAAACACTTAAACAGGATATATTTGAGTAATAACCCTCATTATATATTATTGTGTAGAAATAATAGTAAGTTGAAAAACTGTTCTGCAGTTATTCCATGTTCTATGTACTATGGTTCTTGGTATGTGAAATCTTTATTTCATGGTATTAAAATAGTAACGAATGACATTTCCCCCCCCCTCTTTTTTTGCCTCACTGCTGCTTTTCTGTACCTTAAAATGCCTGTATTCTTCATCTTAATTATGATAAAATGAAGTCAAATTGCATGGAAAGGAGCTATTGACAACTTGAGTTTGTCTTTATACACATTTCAATTGTCTCTTAAATACTATACGGGTGTGACGTTTAATGGTTACTTAAATACTGTATAATTTACATGTCCTTACTTTGTCATGTAGTAGCTAAACTCATTAAGTGTAAAAGCAAAAGCATTTAAAAATCTCTGAGAGAGAGAACAGATGATGGGAGAGACAGAGAAAAGAGAGAATGATCACCCCAGAGACTTGATCCAACAGACATTGGGAGGAAATGTGAAACAAAGCAAGAGTCATTGTTTTATAAGTTGCAATAACAAGATAAACAAAGGAAGAAGGAAAAAGTAGCAGAGTCTGGAAACCTGGTTACCTGCTTCAAGTGCTAACAGAGAGGGACTGGAGGAAGAGAAAGACTGAAGAGAAAAAGGACCAAGTGCTTCAGGAGATGGAATACAAAGGAGAGTGTAAGGAAAGATCCAGTTTCCTGATTCATCACCTGAAAGGTAAAACCCAGATGAAAGTCAGCTCTCAGAGCAGGGGAAGGACAAGGAGTGGATCTAATAATAAGTGGAATAGAAATAGTAAATAAAAAACAAAAAAACAGGTTGGTGATGATTCTTTCCCAATCTGTAGGCAGTCGCTTTGTTTTGATGACAGTGTCCTTTGCTTTACAGAAGCTTTTCAATTTCATGAGGTCCCATTTATTGATTGTTGCTCTTAGAGCCTGTGCTGTTGGTGTTCTGTTCAGGAAGTTTTCTTCTATACCAATGAGTTCTAGGGTATTCCCCACTTTTTTTTCTAGCCGATTTAATGTGTCTGGTTTTATGTTGAGGTCTTTGATCCACTTGGACTTCAGTTTTGTGCAGAATGATAAGTATGGATCTATTTTCATTTTTCTACATGTAGACATCCAGTTGGACCAGCACCATTTGTTGAAGATGCTATCTTTTTTCCATTGTATAGTTTTGGCATCTTTGTCAAAAATCAGGTGTCCGTAAGTGTGTGGGTTTATTTCTGGGTCTTCTGTTCGATTCCATTGATCCACCATTCTGTTTCTCTGCCAGTACCATGCAGTTTTTATAACTGTTGCTCTATAGTTCAGCTTGAGATCAGGAATGGAGATACCTCCAGAAGATCTTTTATTGTAGAGGATTGTTTTAGCAATTCTCGGTTTCTTGTTATTCCATACGAAGTTGAGAATTTTTCTTTCCAGGTCTGTAAAGAATTGTGTTGGCAATTTGATGGGAATTGCATTAAATCTGTAGATTGCTTTTGGTAAGATGGCCATTTTTACTATGTTAATCCTGCCAAGCCATGAGCATGGGAGATCTTTCCATCTTCTCATATCTTCCTCTAATTTTTTCTTCAGAGACTTGAAATTTTTTTCATACAAGTCTTTGACTTGCTTGGTTAGGGTTACACCAAGGTACTTTATGTCATTTGTGGCTATTGTGAATGGTGTTGTTTCTCTAATTTCTTTCTCAGCCCTTTTGTCTTTTGTATACAGGAGTGCTACTGATTTTTTTGAGTTAATTTT
>NW_026587216.1:47355817-47416178 GCF_907164565.1 Psammomys obesus | reverse complement strand
ACCACTCTGGAAATCAATCTGGCGCTTTCTCAGACAACTAGGAATAGCGCTTCCTCAAGATCTAGCCATACAACTCCTAGGCATATAGCCAAAAGAGGCTCAAGTACACAAAAAGGACATTTGCTCAACCATGTTTGTAGCAGCTTTATTTGTAATAGCCAGAAGCTGGAAACAACCCAGATGCCCCTCAACTGAAGAATGGATGCAGAAACTGTGGTACTTCTATACAATGGAGTATTACTCAGCAATGAAAAATAAGGAAATCATGAAATTTGCAGGTAAATGGTGGGACCTGGAAAGGTCATCCTGAGTGAGTTTTCCCAGAAGCAAAAAGACACACATGGTATATACTCACTCATATAAACATACAACATAGAATAAACCCACTAAAATCTGTACATCTAAACAAACTAAGCAAAAGAGAGGACCCTAACTAAAATGTTCAATCCCCATCCTGAAAGGCAAAGAGGATGGACATCAGAAGAAAAAGAAAATAGGAAACAACCTCGGAACCTGCTACAGAGGGCCCCTGAAAGCCTCTGCAGTATAGACTGTCAAAACAGATGCTGAGCCTGATGGATAACTGATGGGCAGAGTGAATGGAATTTTATGTAAGAAGTGGGAAATAGTAAGAGCTAGAGGCGACAGGAACTCCACAAGCAGAGCAACAGAACAAGATAATTTGAACACAGGGAACTTCCCAGAGACTCATACTCCAACCAAGGACTATTCGTGGAGATAACCTAGAACCCCTGCACAGATGTAGCCCATGGCAGTTCAGTGTCCAAGTGGGTTACATAGTAATGGGAAGAGGGACTGCCTCTGACATAATCTGATTGGCCTGCTCTTTGATCACCTCCCCCTGAGGGGGGAGCAGCCTTATCAGGCCAAGGTAGAGGACAATGCAGCCACTTTTGATGAGAACTGATAGACTAAGATCAGAAAGGAGAGGAGAACCTCCCATATCAGTGGACTTGGGGCGTGGCATGCATGCAGAAAGGGGAGGGAGGGTGGGATCAGGAGGGGAGGAGGGAGGGGCTTATGGGGGAATACAAAATGAATAAAATGTAATTAATAAAAAAAACCCAAAAAATCATAAGGACTAGATGTGATATTTCACACACACACACACACACACACACACAAACACACACACACACACACACACACACACACACACACACATTACAATAATTGTTAATGGTATGTAGACCTGCTTTCATGTTCTCTTTTTCTCTATAGATAAAATCATAGTTCATTCATGACTTATTATAAGTTTAAACATATTTCCCTTGAGACAGGCTCTTTCTCTTTAGCCTTCAGGCCTCTACCTTTATCTTTAGCCTTTCAGTGCTAGGATTATAGGCATGCATCACTACATCTGGCTAAATACTTTATCTCCTTCATTATTGGCAGTTTTAGCAAAATTTTTTTAACCCATTAGTTTGTTTTTGGAAATAATTATCCTATGGACTGATGTAAGGTAATTTTCAAGTCACAAAACACAAATATCTTAGTGATTACTTTACCAAATGTAATTGAAATATCAATTCTGAAGTCTCATCTCCTACTTTCCACCACCAGCTAGTTCCCAGGACAGATGTAGTAGTTGTTTCCAGCAAGAATGAAATACCATAAGCCTCATGAAGGGGCGAGAAGAAACCTAAAACTAAGAGCTTATCAGTTTTAATTTGAACAATATGATATATTATCTACTCTGGCATTTAAGCAAGGTTGCTCTTTGTAACCCATACCACTCTCAAGATTAAGTCTTTTGAAATTCAAAACATTCATCGCTGAACTTTGATATTTTAAGTACAATTGAAGTTCTTTTTCTAATGGGTGGTGATAAAATAAAATAATCTGATACATTTGGAAATGTATCACAAAAATTGTCTCAGACAAGCAAGGCCAGGGCAGATGTTGAAATACACTAGTTATGAATTACTGCATTTAATGACAAGGTACTTGTTGAAATATTTTAAAAGATTACGACCTTAATCTATTGAAAAAGAAAGTTCTAGGTCACTGCAGCTATGCGTCACGATAACAAGTAAGGTTTAATATGATTGCTTTGACAATGTTTCCCCGAGTTAACATACAGCAGGGATCCTGTGTGGTAAAGTGTGTACTGTTATTACTAACAGCAGACTTAGTTCCCTGTGCTTTTCCCTTTTGATGTTTGTATTTATGCTTGCCCATAGCAGCTCTTCTAACCTGGTTATGGAGCAGCACCACAATGTCAAAGACCGTTTGTTCTGGGCATACTAAGTAGCCATGGAAAATTATGTATTTGAGACTGTTCCGTGGGGAAAAGAAACTGAACTCAGCTTAACCGAAGCAGAAGCTAAGAAGGTTTGTAAGTGTGAGGATGAGTTAGTGGAAAGGTACCGGAGGACGTCAGGGTGCTGCATGCTTGGGCCATCTTCAAGTATTCATTGGTGCTTGGAGATGAGGTTTTATACTCCCTGATTATTACAATTCAAAGGGATCTTATGAGGTGTGCGTATGAGAAAGACATTACTATCAAACTGGAAAGAGACTAAGAGAGGATTGATAAAAGAACTTCTGATTGCATCTTTTTTAGGGAAAATGGCAAAAGTTCAGGGGCCTGACAGCAGGAGGAAGCCTATTTGGGTTAGCCAGCCTGACAGGAATCTTGTCAACAGATCTCCCAGACAGCATCTTCAGTTAATATTCAAATTCAAGGCCAATGTGGCAAGGTTTTCTGTGATTCTCTTTTTCCTTAGTGCACCTGAAAAACTTCATACATGAATGCATGCCTACTTG
Source organism: Psammomys obesus (assembly GCF_907164565.1). Taxonomy (NCBI): domain Eukaryota; kingdom Metazoa; phylum Chordata; class Mammalia; order Rodentia; family Muridae; genus Psammomys; species Psammomys obesus. The sequence continues at coordinate 47,413,388 of NW_026587216.1, read as the reverse complement.
TTTTGTGACCATTTGAGGTTAACCAGGGTTGTGTGTTTGACCATGGTTTTGGAGGTATCTGTTAGAACCCAGTGAGCTCAGCAGTGGGCATATAAGTGAAGAAGGTGACTGCTGAGCTCTCAGAATCTGTCAATAGGCAATGGGAAAGGCTAGGGCCCTGTGGATGTCTCTCCTTCCTTGACTGATTGTGGAGAGGGTTGTTTTTGTGGCACCAATGCAGGTGACTAAAGTTGTTAGGAGTTAATGATTGCTAGGGTTGTAGTGAATCTACACTTAGTTTCTTAATCCAGGGCAGTCATGAGTCTCCATATTGCTTAGTGGTACTGATGGAGGAAACTCAGTGTGTGTTTCATCTGTGCTTCTCAGATGTGGAATAATATTTTTTTTAATTTATCTAGTGGCCATACATACTTCATCTTTCTTTTTCCCAGTTATCAATTGTTTTTTTTTTTTTTTTTTTTTTTTTGTGGATTTATGGCTTTGCATTCGTTACCTTTTTCAGATATTAATCTCCCTTCAGAAGTGTAGATGACAAAGATTTTCTCTCAGGCTCTTTGCCTGTTTATTGTTTCTCTTCATGTGAAGAGGATTTTCAATTTCTTGAAATTCATTTAGTTATTTCCTAAGCAATTTGAAACCTTCAAAGAAAGTCTTTGTCTCTGTCTACATCTTTAAATGCCTTCCCTACAATTTTATCAAGTAGATTCCGAGTTTCATGTCTGACATTAAGGTCTTTGACCTTTGTGCATGGTGAGAGATATGGATCTACTTTTGTTTTTCAGCTTGTAGAAATTCAGTTTTCCCAGAACTAATTTAATTTTTTAAAATTATTTTTTCTTATATACGTGCATATGACATATGTATAATTGTTTACATTTGTGTAGGTACGCTTGTGTATTTGGGTGGGTGAGTAGACCTAAGGTTGATACTGAATTCTTCCTTGACTCCTCTTCGTGATTAATTGAGACAGGATCTCTCTGTTGAACTCAGAGCTTACCCATATGACTTGGGTAGCTAGCCAGCGTGCTCTGTGGATCCCCTGTCTCCACTTTCAGACAGCTAGAATTACAGGCAGGAAGCCATGCCTACTTGACTGGGCTCTAGGAGTGCAAACTCTGGTCCTCACCTTTCATTCTTGCTCTGAAAGAACCTTCCACACCAACCCATCTTCCCATCCCAGCACATTTGTTGCAGAAACTTATATCCAGTGTATGTTTTTCATACCTTCGTTAAAAATTAGAAGCTGTGCAGATTTAATTTTGGCGTCTGTATTTTATTCTATTTGTCTGTGTCTACCTTTTGTCCCAGTATAATGCAAATTTCCTGATATCATTCTAAAATATAACTAGCAATCAGGTATTGCTTATCTCCAAAACAGAAGTTTCTAATTAACTACCTTGGGGAATATTGGTGTTTTTATGTCTGTGAAGAGAGTCATTGGGATTTTAATGACTTTTTTTTTTGATTATTTATAGATTTTTTTAGTAGTGTATATATTTTAGGAAAATTAATCATGTAAATCTATGCACATAGGGAGTATTTACATTTTCTAATAATTTCCTCAGAAATCTGAACTTTTCACTCTAGAAATCACTCAGCTCTTCGGGTTAGAGCAAACTGAAGTAATAACCTTACTATGAATTTGATCCCAAGCAAAACAAATCATTTTCTTCAAAACCTCAGAAACTCTTGTTTCTTTTTAAATGTTTTTAACTAGCACATACTTTGGCATCGTCTAATTTAACTTTCCATCAAATTACAACTTTTGTTTATAATTTGTACTGCTGGCTTATAAAATATCTTGTGAACTTTCAGTGTAGGATGCCCTTTGCTTTTCTAAATGGTGACTTGAATTTTTCATTCATATTTTATTTTATTTTATTTTGATTTTAATCTCTTAGAAAGTGAAAGTTGGCCTCTTGCTAAACTTTAATGTAATTTTTATCATTTATTTATTTCATTCACTTTATATCCTTGTAGCCCTTTCCATCCTCCCCTTTCAGTCCCACCCTCTCTTGTTCCGCCTTTACTCCCTCCGAATTTTCTTAGAAAAGGCGAACTCCCTTTCCTCTACAGTCCTGCTCATCAAGTTGCATCAGGACTGAATTTGTCCTCTTTTCCTGTGGCCTGCCAAGGCAGTCCTGCAAGGGGAAAGTGATCAAACACCTAGCAAGTAAGTCCATGTCCCATGCAGTACCCACTTCCCTTACGAGGGAACCCACATAAAGCCTAAGCTGCCCATCGTTGTAGAGGGCCTGCGTCCAGTTCATGCATGGTCCTTGGTTGATGCTTCAGTCTCAGCAAACCCTTCTGGGCCCTAGTTAGTTGGCTCTGCTGGTTTTCTTGTGGAGCTCCTGTTACTCCTGGGTCCTGTTCACTTTCCTCCCAGTATTCCCCAAGACTCCGGAGGCATAGACCAATGTTTGGCTGTGAGTCTCAGCATCTGTTTTTAGGTGATGCTGGGTAGCCCCTCTCAAAAGACAACTCTGACAGGCTCCTATCTGCAGGCTTAGCAGAGTATCATTAATATCAGGGGTCTGCACTCATGGGTTGGGCCTGGAATTTCCTCAGTCTCTGCTCTATCTGCTCTGCCTTTATCCCTGCACATCTTGCAGGCAGGGTAAAATTGGGGTCAAGGTTTTTGTGGGTGGGTTGGTGTTCTCTGCCCTTTACTGGAAAACTAGTCTAGTTAGAGGATGTCCTCGTCAGTCTATATGGTCAAATGTAATGTATTTGACATATTTCATTACTAAAACATATATTTTAGAGAGCAGACCTGGTTACTTTTGTCTACTTCACATGAACTACCATCATCTATGAGGGAGGGAACCTCAGCTAATAAATTGCTGCCATGAGATTTGCCCGTCAGCCATTTTGTTGGCACGTTTCCTCACTAAGGCTTGGTGTGGTACGATGTGGCCAGTATGGGCAAATGGACTATAAAACAGGTGTATAAAACAGCAGGCTGAGCAAGCCAGGAAGCAGCATTGCTCTATGGTTCTGTGTCACTCCCTGCCTTGAGCTCTTGCCGCGGATTCCCTAGGTGACAGGCTGCAGGCTGTAGCTGAAATAAAGCCTTTTTGGTCCCAAGTATTTTGTTTTGTTTGTTGTTTTTATTTTGGTCAGTGTTTTATCACAAACACTGAAAGAGAAAACTTAAGATAAATAGAATTTAGTATGTTTAAAATGTTTAATTTTTCCTCCTGAGATGATTGTGATCAATAAGAAATTAAAAAGAACTTGTTTACTAATCTTTTTATTTCTAGAACATTGTTCCTCTATTCATTGAATGCCTGTAAAAACATAATTGTGCATGGACATTTTCAAATGACATGCTTCAGATAAGAAACATGTTGGTTTCATAGAGAATTGAAAGCAGTATGTCTGATATTTTGTATTAAGCTCGTGGAATTTGGTATGTATGGATGGTTTCTATGACATATAGATTTACCTACTGTAAATCCTGAGTACATACCACTGATGTCCTTGCTGTGATAATGGCAAATCAGGGCTGATATGATAGGTGCTGGTAGGACCCATATGAACTTGTAACTTTTACAATTACCAACACTGAATAGTGTTGGAGCTGTCAGCGAGTGGGCATCAGTGTGCTGGCATTTCTCCTATGATTCACACAGAAATTCCTTTCCTTAATTATAACCTTTGCATGTTTCTGTCTTCAAAATTCTTAATTAGAATTTATCAAGGAAATGTCTGTTTTCTGACTTGTTGGGACTTTTTAAAAGGTAGATTGACTGCTCAGAGCTGACACATCAAATGTATCCCTGCATCTAAATACCTGCTGAGAGAAATGTTTTGCTTCAGCTAAATGTCTGAAAAGAAAAACAGAAAGCACCAGGGAGTAAGCTGGATGTATGGAAGTCACTCACACAGGAGGCAAAATTGAGTTAATGCCGGTCAATAGTAACTGTCAGGAGAGAATGAGCTTGTGCCAAATAGTTCCACTAGCTTATTTGAGGAACTCTGTTTCTTTCTATTTTTTTTTTAAACCAAACAATCTTTATTCATCTTCCTTAGAACCAAAACGTCTATTCATATTACCCGAAGTAGTTGGTTAGATGCAAAAGAAGAGCTTTCTGTTATTGTTGTTTACAGTTTGAATCAATCTGGATTTGTGCTTAAGTCTAGTGTTCTTTTTCTCTTAATTGTGGCACTTATTCTGGTTATTGTATGATATAGTCAGATGGTTTTTTTTCCCACTTGAGTTACCTGTTTGTATAATATCTTTTTTTTTTTTGAACATTATGTGGCTAGATACACATTTTCCCCAGAAACTATAAAATGATCCTTAATTTACTGGGTTGTATAAAAAAATCATTCTCTATCATGGAATTTAAGTGATCACAGAAAAATTTGTGCAATCAAAATCAAAAATTGTGTGTGTGTGTGTGTGTGTGTGTGTGTGTGTGCTAATCTGATCTCATGTAGCCTAGTGTGGCCTAACTCCCTGTGTATGACCCTCAGGTGACCTTGACTTCCAGTCTGCTTGCTGTACTCCTGAGTACTGGAATTACAGCATGCACCATCGCAGCTGGGTTTAAATGTTAGTGGGGACCAAATCAAGGACTTCCTGTAGTTACACAAACACTGTAACAATCTAGCTATATTCTTAAGCATTTCCTTCAGTTTTCAAAATAAAATTACCTATTTTCTTTTCCTTTTTGAAAGGAATATTTTCTTCTTTTAACTCCAGATGTCGTTAATTTCTCCCGTATTTATAATTTTTGAATTTTTTCTTTAATGCGGCTAATATTTAGTTTATTTTTATTTCAAATTGACAAAATGCAATGAAATTGTAGGTTTTTGTCTTATTAATTTTAATGAAAAAGCTACATGGTTGTTTTTTCTGCTGTTGCTTTGTGTTCCTCCCTCTCCCTCACTGTCGTGCTGGGTCTGTAATAAATACCTCATTTGTTTCTTTTATTTTTGTTTTATATTATAATATAATTACATCTCTCCCTTTCCTTTACTTCTTCCAAACCCTCCCCTACACCTTTTTTCACTCTCCTCCTTTAATTCATGGCCTCTTTTTTCAATAGTTGATTTTTTTTTCCTGCTCATGCCATCAAGTTTCCATCTGATGTTGATCTACCTTCCAATTATCAAACAACCTATGTGTCTAAACTGTTTACAAAGCTACTGGCTTTCCCATTTTTTGTTACAATATTTTCCTTTCTAGAATTCACTTTATTTTTCTCAGATTGCATTTCTACAATAAAGACCATCATGTTGTTACAAATTGTCTTCAATACTTAGAAATTCATGTCAGAAACCTCCACTGTTTGGAATTCTTATACATTTCTAGTACTTGGACTTTTCCTTCTAGTCTCTAATTTTTGATCATTTCATTTGATCTCTTGACAGCCCTAGTGAGGATATGATTCTTTTCTAGTAGGGACAATAGGAGCATATCACCTTGTTCTGATCATTTTTCTTTTTTTTAAATTTTATGCTCACGTGACTTTATTTTTTTTGAATTTTATTTTTTTCTTATCAGTTACATTTTATTAACTCTGTATCCCAGCCATGTCCCGATCCCTCATTCCCTCCCAGCCCCTCTCTCCCTCCCTCATCTCCACCGTGCCCCTTGCCAAGTCCACTAATAGGGGAGACCTCCTCCCCATTCATCTGATCCTGTTTTATCAGGTATCTTCAGGACTGGCTGCAAAGCCCTCCTCCGTGGCCTAACAGGACTGCTCCTCCCTTGGGGGGTGGGGAGGCCAAAGAGCCAGTCATTGAGTTCCTGTTAGAAACAGTCCTTGTTCCCCTCAAATGGGAAACCAATTGGTTAGTGAGCTACCACAGGCTACATCTGAGCAGAGGTTCTAGGTTACATTCATACATGGTCCTTGGTTGCATGTCAGTCTCAGAAAAGACCCTGTGCCCAGATATATTTGGTCCTTATGGAGCTCCTATCCTTTCCTCATCAGACTAACTCCCCTTCTTTCTTATGATTCCCTGTACTCTGCCAAAAGTTTGGTCATGAGTCTTTGCTTTGAAAACACTGCTAGTTAGAGTCTTTCAAATGCGCTCAATAGACTCCTGTCATAGGTTCAATGCGCATCCCATCTGTCTTTCTAAATGAGGATTGATCATCTTACCCCATGTCCGCTCTCTTGATTATCTTTTTTAGGTGTATAGATTTCATTATGTTTATCATATCATATAGGTCTATATAAGTGAGTATATACCGTGTTTGTCTTTCTCCTTCTGGGATATTTCACTCAGGATGATCTTTTCTAGGTCCCACCATTTGCCTGCAAATTTCATGATTTCCTCCTTTTTGATTGCTGAGTAGTATTCCATTGTGTAAAAATACAACAATTTCTGTACCCATTCCTCCGTTGATGGACATCTGAGTTGTTTCCAGGTTCTGGCTATTACAAATAAAGCTGCTATAAACATGGTTGAGCAAATATCCCTTTTGTGTACTTGAGCAAACTTTGGGTATATACCTAGTAGTGGTATAGCTGGGTCTTGAGGAAGCACTATTCCTAATTGTCTTAGAAAGCGCCAGATAGATTTCCAGAGTGGTTGTATCAGTTTACATTCCTACCAGCAGTGGAGGAAGGTTCCCCTTTCTCCACAACCTCTCCAGCATGTATTGTCCCTTGAGTTTTTCATTTTGGCCATTCTGATGGGTGTAAGGTGAAATCTCAGGGTCGTTTTGATTTGCATTTCCCTGATGTCTAATGAGGATGAGCATTTCTTTAAGTGTTTCTCTGCCATTCAATATTCCTCTGTCGAGAATTCTCTGTTTAGCTCTGTTCCCCATTTTTTAAGTGGATTACTTGGTTTGCTGCTTTTCAGCTTCTTTAGTTCTTTGTATATACTCGATATTAGTCCTCTGTCAGATAAAGGTTTAGTGAAGATTCTTTCCCAATCTGTAGGCAGGCGTTTTGTTTTGATGACGGTGTCCTTTGCTTGACAGAAGCTTTTCAGTTTCATGAGGTCCCATTTATTGATTGTTGCTCTTAGAGCCTGTGCTGTTGGTGTTCTGTTCAGGAAGTTGTCTCCTGTGCCAATGAGTTCTAGGTTGTTCCCCATTTTTTCTTCTAACAGATTTAGAGTATCTGGTTTTATGTTGAGGTCTTTGATCCACTTGGACTTTAGTTTTGTGCAGGGTGATAAATATAGATCTATTTTCATTTTTCTGCATGTGGACATCCAGTTGGACCAGCACCATTTGTTGAAGATGCTGTCTTTTTTCCATTGACTGGTTTTGGCTTCTTTGTCAAAAATCGAGTATTCATAGGTGTGTGGGTTTATTTCTGGGTCTTCTATGCGGTTCCATTGATCCTCTTTTCTGTTTTTATGCCAATACCATGCAGTTTTTATTACTATTGCTCTGTAGTACAACTTGAGATCGGGGATGGAGATACCTCCAGATGATCTGTTGTTGTACAGGATTGTTTTGGTGATTCTGGGTTTTTTGTTTCTCCATATGAAGCTGAGAATCTTTTTTTCAAGGTCTGTAAAGAATTGAGTTGGTATTTTGATGGGAATTGCATTGAATCTGTAGATTGCTTTTGGCAGGATGGCCATTTTCACAATGTTAATCCTACCAATCCATGAGCACGGGAGATCTTTCCATCTTCTGAGATCTTCTTCAATTTCTTTCTTCAGAGACTTGAAGTTTTTCTCAAACAGGTCTTTCACTTGCTTGGTTAGTGTCACCCCAAGATACTTTATGTTATTAGTGGCTATTGTGAAGGGTGTTGTTTCCCTAATTTCTTTCTCGGCCCTTTTGTCTTTGGTATACAGGAGGGATTCTGATTTTTTTGAGTTGATTTTGTATCCTGCCACTTTGCTGAAGGTGTTTATCAGCTGGAGGAGTTCTCTGGTTGAATTTTTGGGGTCGCTCATATATACTATCATATCATCTGCGAATAGTGACACTTTGACCTCTTCCTTTCCAATTTGTATCCCCTTGATCTCCTTTAGTTGTCTTATTGCTCTGGCTAGGACTTCAAGTACTATGTTGAAGAGGTATGGAGAGAGTGGGCAGCCTTGTCTTGTCCCTGATTTCAGTGGGATTGATTTAAGTTTCTCTCCATTGAGTTTGATGTTAGCTATAGGCTTGCTGTATATTGCCTTTACTATGTTTAGATATGTGCCTTGTATTCCTGATCTCTCCAAGACTTTAAACATGAATGGGTGTTGGACTTTGTCAAATGCTTTTTCAGCTTCTAAGGAGATGATCATGTGGTTTTTCTCCTTCAGTTTGTTTATGTGGTGGATTACATTGATGGATTTCCATATGTTGAACCACCCTTGCATGCCTGGGATGAAGGCTACTTGGTCGTGGTGGATGATATCTTTGATGTGTTCTTGGATTCGGTTTGCAAGTATTTTATTGAATATTTTTGCGTCAATGTTCATAAGAGAGATAGGTCTGAAGTTCTCTTTTTTTGTTGGGTCTTTGTGTGGTTTAGGTATCAGGGTGACTGTTGCTTCATAGAATGAGTTTGGTAATGTACCTTCTGTTTCTATGTTGTGGAATAGTTTGAGGAGAATTGGTATGAGCGCTTCTTTGAAGGTCTGGTAGAATTCCACGCTGAAACCATCTGGCCAAGGGCTTTTTTTTTGGAGGGGAGACTGTGAATGACTGCTTCAATTTCCTTGGGGGATATAGGGCTGTTCAGTCTTTCTACCTGATCTTGACTTAATGTTGGAAGATGGAATCTATCAAGAAAATTGTCCATTTCATTTAGATTTTCAAATTTTGTGGCATATAGGCTTTTGTAGTATGACCTAATGATTGTTTGAATTTCCTCTGTGTCTGTAGTTATGTCACCCTGTTCATCTCTGATTTTGTTGATTTGGATAGATTCTCTCTGCTTTTTACTTAGTTTGGCTAAGGGTTTGTCTATCTTGTTGATTTTCTCAAAGAACCTGCTTTTTGTTTCATTGATTCTTTGAATAGTTTTATTTGTTTCTAATTGATTGATTTCAGCCCTGATTTTGATTATTTCCAGCCTTCTGCTCCTCTTGGGTGTATCTGCTTCTTTTTTTTCTAGGGTTTTCGGTTGGGCCATTAACTTGTTTGTATGTGATGTTACGAATTTCTTCTTGCAGGCACTTAGTGCTATAAATTTTCCCCTGAGCACTGCTTTCAATGTGTCCCATAAATTTGGGTATGTTGTGCCTTCATTTTCATTGAATTCTAGGAAGTCTTTAATTTCTTTCTTTATTTCTTCCTTAACCCAGCTGTCGTTGAGTAACAAGTTGTTCAGTTTCCATGTGCGTTTAGGCTGTTTGTTATTTCTGTTGTTGTTGAGGTCCAGCTTAAGTCCATGGTGGTCAGATAGAATACAGGGATTATTTCAATCTTTTTGTATCTGTTGAGGCTTTCTTTATGACCAACTATATGGTCTATTTTGGAGAAGGTTCCATGCAGTGCTGAAAAGAAGGTATACTCTTTTGAGTTTGGATGAAGAGATCTGTAGACGTCTATTAGGTCCATTTGATTTAGGGACTCTGTAAGTGTTTTTATTTCCCTATTTGTTTTCGGTCTAGTAGATCTGTCCCTTGGTGAGAGTGGGGTGTTGAACTCTCCCACTATTAGGGTTTTAGGATCAATGTGTGATTTAAGCTTTAATATTGTTTCATTTACGAATGTAGGTGCTCTTGTATTTGGGGCATAGGTATTCAAAATTGTGATGTCCTCTTGGTGGATTTTTCCTTTGATGAGAATATAGTGGCCGTCCTTATCTTTTTTGATTAACTTGGGTTGAAAGTCTATTTTATTAGATATTAGGATGGCTACTCCCGCTTGTTTTCTGGAACCATTTGCTTGAAAGACATTTTTCCAGCCCTTTACTCTGAGGTAGTGTTTATCTTTGTTGCATAGGTGTGTTTCTTGGATGCAACAGAATGATGGATCCTGTTTCCACAACCATTCTGTTAGTCTGTGTCTTTTAATTGGGGAGTTGAGTCCGTTGATGTTGATAGAAACTAGTGACCAACAATTGTTACTTACTTTAGATGTGGTGTTGGTGGTGTCACTGAGTTTCATTGCTTGTCTTCTTTTGTTTTTTTGTTGTGTAGTTATCTACTTCCTCTGTTTCCTTCGATGTAGTTGTTTTCTTTGGTTTGGAGTTTCCCTTCTAGTAACTTCTGTAGACCTGGGTTACTATGTAGATATTGTTTAAATTTGGTTTTGTCTTGGAATATCTTGAATTCTCCGTCTCTGTTGATTGAAAGTTTTGCTGGGTATAGTAGTCTGGGTTGGAATCTGTGGTCCCTTAAGGACTGTATGATTTCTGTCCAGGCCCTTCTGGCTTTCATAGTTTCTGTTGGGAATTCTGGTGTGATTCTGATAGGTCTACCTTCATATGTTACTTGGCCTTTTTCCCTTGCTGCTTTTAGAATTTTTTCTTTGTTTTGTAGGTTCAGTGTTTTGACTATGATGTGACGTGAAGAATTTCTTTTCTGGTCTAGTCTACTTGGTGTTCTGTAGGCTTCTTTTATGTTTATGGTCATCTCCTTCTTTAAGTTGGGAAAGTTTTCTTCTATAATTTTCTTGAAAATATTTTCCGGACCTTTGAGCCTGATGTCTTCTTTTTCTTCTACTCCTATTATTCTTAGGTTTTGTCTTTTCATGGTGTCCTTGATTTCTTGGATGTTTTGTGTTTGGAACGTTTCTGATTTTATTTTTTCTTTGAGAGACGTGTCAATTTCCGCAAGTGTATCTTCGGCTCCTGAGATTCTTTCTTCCATCTCTTGTATTCTGTTGGTGATGCTTACCTTTGTGGTGCCTGATCTTTTCTCTATGTTCTCCAGCTCCTGGTTTTTCTCTATTTGTGTTTTCTTTATTGATTCTAATTCTGTTTTCATGTCTTGCACCATTTCCTTCATCTCTTTGAATGTGGACTCCTGCTTTTCAATGATAGCTTCTATTTTTTTGTCCGTTTCCTCTCTATGTATCACTAATTGTGCCTCTACTTCTTTGGGTATATTTGCCTGTATTTCTATGAGAGCTTTGTTTATTTCTTCTTTATTTGCCTTCATTTGTGTGTGGACATTTCTTTGAGAGCTTTGTGCATTTCTTCATTGTTTGCCTCAATTTTCTTGGTCTTTTCTCTGAGAGCACGATTTGTTTCCTCTTGGTTAGTCTCGATTTCTTTGGTTATTTCTCTGAGGGCTTTGTTCATTTCATCTCTATGGGCCTCTAATAGCTGGAGAAACATAGTTTTGAGGTCGTTTTCTTGTGTATCTAGTGAATTGAAGTGTCCATTGTTTTGTGGGGTTGCTGGCGAGGTCATTATGTCCTGATTTTTGTTGGGAGTGTTCTTACTTCTGCCTCTAGCCATCTGGTTATTTATAATCTTCACTGGTTGTTCCTCAAGATTGTAGTTTGGGCTATGATCCTCTCTTTCTGTTTTCTGGACTGTTTTTTCAGGAAGATGAGAGAGGTTCACTGCTTTGTGAGTGTGCACTATGTTTTCAGTTTTGCCTAAGTAAAGAATGTGACGCTGGTGCTATTCGTGTGTGCTTTTAGCAGGCGCAGTGTGCATGTGCGGATTATCTGACTATTGCAGTGGCTGCAAGCCACGATTACACAGTTCTGACTGAGATCCAGGGATTGTTTGCCTGGATTACCCTGGTGGACCCGAAAGGCAGAGGCTTCAATGTTGGGGTCGCTATCCCAAGAATCCCTATTATGCCCACACTAGGGGTGTGGGTGGCAGGGATCTCGTCTGGTTGCTTCTGTGGAGAGGCCCTGGGTCTGGGGTAATCTCTCCCTAGAAGGCTCACTCACTCTCTTGCAGGACCAGTTGGAATGCACAGGGGTTCCCCTTGCTCAGTACTCTCTGTTTTGGTCCTGCTGCAGAAGTGCACGGGTAGGCTAACAGTCAGCTCTGTGACACTGTGGCCGCAGGACTCGGTGTCCACCTTTCCTGTGTGCTGCCTCTTTGTCCTTTCCCTCTGCCAGGAGGGTTTATGTTGACTGGCCCCTGGGTGGCGCGGGAAAGAGTTAGGATGAGCGTACTCAATCCCAGATCCTGGGCCCAGATCTCTCTACCAGAAGCTGCCTAGCGGTAGAATCTATGTTTGCTGATCCCAAGACAGTACCAGGTAGGGTTGAGTGTCCTCAGATCCAGAGCTTGGGTTTCTCTGCTAGGGGCCGCTGGGTGAGCTGGAAAGAGGGTGCTGTGTCCTTAGCAGGCTGCCTCTCTGTCCTTCCCCTCTGACCTTCTCCTCTGCTAGGGCAAGCTTATGGAGGTGCTCTCAGGGGAGTGCCAGCAGGGGTTGGGGCTTCTCAGTCGGATCCTGAGCCCTGAGCAGGCGTTTCTCTGCCAGGGGTCGGGGGGGGGCACTGGTGATAGAACTTGCTGCTAGACCTTATTGCGCTGGACCCAGGATAATCTCAGGACGTGTAGAATGACCACAGTCCCAGATCCCGAGCTGTAGTTTGTTTGCTAGGAGTGGCAGGCAGCACTGGAGTTCCGGCACTGTGAAGCTGCTTTATCCTTCCACTCCACTGCGGCAGGGTGATGGCGGTGGCAGGGTGATGGCGGCATTTGGGGGAGTGCCCAAAAGGATTGGGTTTTCTCAGCCCCGATCTCGGGTTGGGGTACAGACAATGTGGTCTGTGGCATATTCTGCTGGATGCCTCTTGCCTCCTCTGAAGACGGAGTAGGGATTTTGAGTTGGGCGTGCAGCTGCACAGCTGTAATCCCGTGTGGCGGGAGCTCAGTTGTGATGGTGGTGGGTACCTGTGGTTCAAGAGACCTTCCAGGGAAAGACTGGGTGACCTGTGACCAGTCTGGCAACTTTGCTTCCCCGTGGGGTTTTTTTTGCGACTGGGACTCTCAGCCTCAGGCACCCTTGTGCCCACCAATCAGCCTAGGAAAGTGATTGGCACAAGCAGGCTTGCGGCACCAGCCCGGAGACCCAAAACCCGCGTTGCCGGGTTCTCTTCCGGGTTCTGGCTGGGCAGCCGAGAGTGGACCCGACCGATTCCCACGCTGTGGGAGCCTCCCCTCACCTGGGAATCATGATTGATCGCTCTTGTTTTAGGGTCCAGAGTTCAGTCTGCTGGTCGCTGCATGAAGTGTGTTGTCCTGCTCCTCAGACACGGTGTTCTCCCGGTGCTGCCATCTTGGCCCCTCCCCTTGTTCTGATCATAATGAAGTCACAGCTGTGGAGGGATTGATTTCTTTTAAGGAAACAGGATGGGAGCCTACTATAAAGGGTCCTCTGAAAAGCTCCACCAACATGGATCGAAGCAGATGCTGAGATTCACAGCCAAACTTTGGGCAGAGGGCAGGGAGTCTTATGGAAGAAGACGTGGGGAACAGAAGGACATGGAGGGGACAAGAGCCCCACAAGGAGATCGACAAAGCTAAAAAATCTGAGCCCAGTGAGTCCTGCAGAGACTGAGGCACCAACCAAGGACCATCTTTATTTCTAAACTGTAGCTTTTAAGAATGTTCAATAAGAGTTTTTGAAGTTTACAACATATTCTTTTTGAGGAGTCCCTGATCTCAATATTTAGTCTTCTTCAACAAAGAGAGAGAAGAAAGCTCTGCTTAAACTTTATTCTCTTCCTTTCTTTCTTTATTCATTAATTTATTTACTTTACATCCCTATCAGAACTTCTCTTCCCATCTCTAGTTCCAGTCCCTTTGTTTCCCCACCTCTCTCCTTGTCCCTTATGCCTTTCCCTTTCTCCTCAGAAAAGGGGAGACCTCCCATGGAATCAGTTCACCTTAGCATAACAAGTTTTAGTAGGGTTGGACTTATCTTCTATTGAGGCTAAACAAGGCAGCCCAGTTACAGGAAAGGGAATCCAAGGATGTACAAAAGAAAGACAGCCCCTGCTCCTGCAGTTAGAGGTCTCACAGGAGGACCAAGCTGTACATCTGTTGTGTATGTGTAGGGGCCTAGGTCCTTCCCTTGGATGCTCTCTGGTTGGTGGTCCAGTCTCTGTGAGCAACTATGGTCTCAGGTTAGTTGATTTTGTAGGTTTCCTTGGCCTCTCTTGCTCTTTCAATCCTTTCTCCACCTCTTCCATACGATTCAGGGAGCTCCACATAATGTCTGGCTGTGAGTCCCTGCATCTATTTTCATCAGCTGCTGGGTGAAGCATCTTAAATAACAATTATGCTAGCCTCCTCTCTGTAAGTATAGCAGAATATTATTAATAGTGTCAGGAGCTCTCTCTCATGGGATGGGACTCCAACTGGCTAGTCACTGGCTGGTGATTCCTTCACTTTCTGCTCCCTCTTTATCCCTGACTCTTTTGTTGGCATGAAAAATTGTGGATGAATTCTGTATCTGGGTTGCTATCCTTATCCCTCCACTGTAATTCTTGTGTAGGTATAGGAGATGGCAGTTTCAGACTCTGTTTCCCCCATTGCTAGACGTCTTAGCTAGAGTCACCCTCATAGATTCCTAAGTTTCCATTGTCTAAGATTTCTAGCATGTCCAAGAGATAACCGCCGCCCCGACTGACTCCAGTTCTCTCTTCTGCCATCATCCACACACTTGATCCCAGCTTTCCCCCTCCCCATCCTCACTTCCACCCAGTTTTCTCCCTCCATGGACCCCAAATGTCTACTTTGTTTTCTCTTCTCAATGAGATTCAAGCTTCCTCCCTTAGCTCCTACTTGTTACGTAGCATCTTCGGGTCTATGGATTGTAGCATGTTTATCCTGATGCCTAAAATCCATTTACAAGTAAGAACATGGCATGCTTGTTTTTCTGGGTCTGGGTTACCTCACTCTGGTTTATCTTTTCTAGTTTCATCCATTTGCCTGCAAATTTCATGATGTCATTGTTTTTAATAGCTGAGTAATATTACATGGTATAAATGTACCATGTTTTGCTTATCCATTCTTCAGTTTTGGGACAGATAGGATGTTTCCAGTTTCTGGCTATTACAAATAAAACTGCCTATGCTGAGTTTTAAAACACTAGCTGAGCAAGTGTCCTTATGATATGGTAGAACATCTTTTGGGTGTATGTCCAGGAGGGTTATAACTGGGTCTTGAAATAGAACCTCTCCCAATTTTCTGAGAAAGTGCCAAATTGATTTCCAAAGTGGTTGAACAAGTTTATATTCCCACCACCAATGGAGGAATGTTCCCCTTGCTCCACATCCTTGCCAACATGTGCTGTCACTTGAGTTTTAAATCTTAGTCATTTTTATAGATGTACAATGGAATGTCAAAGTCATTTTAATTTGCATTTCCCTGATGACTAAGGACATTGGACATTTCTTTTAAGTGCTTCTCAGCATTAACGATTTTTCTGTTGAGATTCTCTGTTTAGCTCTGTACCCTGTTGATTTTTTTAAAAATAAAAATCCCAGCTGTTCTATTTTACTGGTAAAGATTCAAGAACCAGATGCTGGGGTGAAAACAAAACCTTCTAGCTTAGAAATGCAGAAAAAGCATCCAGTTTACCTCTCTTCTTTAGCTCAAGACTGGATGGAAAAAATCTAAAAGACTCACCAGCTCACTTGACAACCCAAGAAAAGGCCAAAAAGCCCAAGGCCCAAGGTAAAGCCAAAGAAACAAGGCACTACAGAGCCAGCCCTTCTTCTTCTCCTTTCTGCCTTAAATACCCCTCAACTCAAAGCCCCTCCTATCCTTTAATCCTTGTCAGCTGGTTTCTTGCTCTGCCTATCAACCTAGAGTTAACTTTATTATAGCCTGTGTACAGAAAGTTCCTCTATTAGAGGTGTGTGCTAAGGATAGCAGAACCACATCATTATCACCTGTTTACAACAAAGAGAAATTTCATGAATTAAAGTTGTGATAATACCATGTGTGTCTTTATGCTCCTGGGATATCTCACTCAGGATGATTCTTTCTAGTTCCCACTATTTACCTGCAAATTTCCTGATTAATTGCTGAATAGTATTCCATTGTGTAAATGTACCACAGATATATAATATAGAATAAACATAACTAAAATCTGTACACCTAAAGAAGCTAAGCAAGAAGGAAAACCCTGGGTAAGATGATCAATCCTCACTCAGAAAGACATACTGGATGGACATCAAAAGAGGGAAAAAACAGGGAACAGGACAGGAGCCTACCACAGAGGGACTCTGAAACACTGAAACTCTGAAACACTCTACCCAGAAAGCTATCTAAGCAGATACTGAGACTCATAGCCAAAATTTGGGCAGATTGCAGGGAATCTTATGCAAGAAGGGGGAGATAGAAAGACCTGAAGTGAACAGGAGCTCCACAAAGAAAGCAACAGAACCAAGAAATTTGGGCACAGGGGTCTTTTCTGAGACTGATACTCCAACCAAGGACCAAACATGTAGATAACCTAGAACCCCTAGAACCCCTCACAGATGTAGCCCATGGCAGCTCAGTCTTCAAGTGAGTTCCCTAGTAATGGGAACAGGGACTATCTCTGATATGAGCTCAAGGTCTGGCTCTTTGATCACCTCCCTCTGATGAGAGAGCTGCCTTACCAGGCCACAGAGGAAGACAATGCAGCCATTTCTGATGAGACTTGATAGGCTAAGAACAGAGGGGAAGGGAGGAGGACTTCCTCTATCAGTGGACTTTGTGGAGGGGCATGGGAGAAAATGAGGGAGGGGGTGGGATTGGGGAAAAATGAGGGAGAGGGTGGGATTGGGGGAAAATGAGGGAGGGGGCTACAGGAGGCACACAAAGTGAATAAAATGTAATTTATAAAAAATAAATTAATTTAAAAAAAGGAAAAGAAAAAAAAGGTGTGTGATAGGGCTCAACTACACCAAACAAGAAAGAGTTTTTACAGTTCACAATTTTGGTGTTCACAATAGGATCAAATATCCTGCAACAGTACTCCAGTTTTAATTGGGTTTTTTGGTTTGTTATTGTGCACTTTGAGTTCTTTATGTATTTTTGGCTATCAGTTCTCTGTGGGATGTAGGGTCTAGGTATGGGCGATGGCAGTTTCAGACTCCATTTCCCCCATTGCTAGAAGTCTTAGCTAGGGTCACCCTCATAGATTCTTAAGTTTTAACTGCCCAAGATTTCTAGCATGTCCAAAGATCTTTTCCCATTCTGTTAACTGTAGTTTTGTTCCTTTGATGGTGTCCTTTGCCTTTCTGAAGCTTTTCAATTTCATGAGGTCCCATTTATTAATTGTTAATCTTAATGCCTGTGCTGTTGGTGTTCTGCTCAGGAAGCTGTCCTCTCCACTTTCTCTTCTATTAGATTTAGTGCATCCAGTTTCATGTTAGACTTGAGTTTTGTTCAGGATTTCCTCAATGTCTTTTGTTAAGTCCCCCTTTGCATTTATGATTTGTTCATTTGGATATTCTTTCTCTGCCTTTTAGTTAATTTGGCTATTTTGTTTAGTTTCTGTCTTGATTACCTGTCCACTGGTGAGGGCAAGGTGTTGAAGTATTTTACTGTGAATGTATGTGGTTTTTTGTTGTGTGATTTAAGCTTTAGTGATGTTTCTTTTACGAACGGCTGTCCTTGCATTTAGGGCACAGACATTCATTGAGACATCACCTTGGTGGATTTTTCTTTTTCCATCTCTTTTGATTAATTTTGATTGAAAGTCTATTTTGTTAGATATTAGAATTTCTACTTCAGCTTGCTTCTTGGGGTCATTTGCTGGGAGAATCTTCTTTTAGCCCTTTACTTTGAGGTAATAACTATCTTTGTTGCTGAGGTATGTTTTTTGTAAGCAACAAAATGATGGGTCCTGTTTACACATCCATTCTGTTAGCCTGTGTCTTTTTATCGGGGAATTGATACCATTGATGCTGGTAGACATTAATGATCAAGATATTAATCCCTGTTATTTTTATGTTGGTTCTGATAGTGTGTGTGTGTGTATGTGTGTGTGTGTGTGTGTGTGTGTGTGTGTTTGTGTGTGTGCTTCCTTTCTTTTGTTTTTGCTGGTGTAGAGTTATTTACTTCCTATATTTTCTTGGAAATAGTTAGCATCCTTCTTTTGGAGTTTTCCTTCTATTATCATCTCTAGGGCTGGATTTGTAGAAAAAAATTGTCTAAATTTGTTATTTTCATAGAATATAATGTTTTTTCTAAAGTGATTGAAAGTTTTGCTGGATATAGTAGTCTTGGCTGGCATCTGTGCTCTCTTAGAGACCACAAGACATATGTCCAGGCCCTTCTGGCTTTTAAAGTCTTTGTTGAGAAGTATGGTGAATCCTAATAGGTCTGCTTTTATATGTTACTTGGGCTTTTTTTTTCCTCCTAGTTGCTTTTAATATTCCCTCTTTGTTCTATATATTTAGTGTTTTGATTATTATGTAGCAAGAGACTTTTTGGGAAGCCAATCATTCATGTTCTATGAGCTTCTTTTACGGTTATAGATTGTAGGTATCCCTTTCTTTAGGTTAGAAATATTTTCTTCTATTATTTTGTTGGAAATATTTTCTGGGCCTTTGAGCTGGGAATATTCTCCTTCTTCTATTCTTATTCTTCTTAAGTTTGGTCTTTTCATAGTCCCAGATTTCCTGGATGTTTTGTGTTACCTTTCTCAAGATCATCTTCTCTAGTGCCCACCATTTGCCTGTAAATTTCATGTATACTATGGATAGTATAAATGAGTGACCCCAAAAATTCTACCAGAGAACTCCTTGAGATAAACATCTTGAGCAAATTGTCTACAAAATAAACTAAAAAAAAAAATCAGTAGCCTTCCTGTGTACAAAAGACAAAAGGGCTGAGAAAGAAATAAAGAAATTAGGAAAACTACACCCTTTGCAATATCCACAAATAACATAAAGTACCTTGCAAGTAAAAGAACAAGCAAGTAACCAAGCAAATAAAAAAACCAAGAAAGTAAACAAGCAAGTAAAAGACCTGTATGAAAAACAAATAACAAAAACAAAACCAAAAACAATTTCAAGTCTCTGAAGAAATAAATTGAAGAAGATATCAGAAGATGGAAAAATCTCCCATGCTCATGGATCACTAGGATTAACATTGTGAAATGTCCATCCTGCCAAAAACAATCTACAGATTCAATGCAATTCCCATAAAAATACTAACACAATTCTTTACAGACCTTGACAGAAAAGTTCTCAATTTCCTATGGAAAAACAAAAAACTCAGAATTGCTAAACAATCCTGTATAATAAAAGATCATCTGGAGGTAGCTCTATACCTGATCTCAAGCTGTGTTACAGAGCAACAGTAATAAAACCGGCATGGTACTGGCAGAGAAACAGTTTGGAGGATCAATAGAGTCAAATAGAAGACCCAGAAATAAACCACATGACTACGGATACTTGATTTTTGACAAAGAAGCCAAAACCATACAATGGAAAAAAATACAGCATCTTCAACAAATGGTGCTGGTCTAACTGGATATCTACATGTAGAAAAAGGCAAATAGATCCATATTTATCAGCCTACACAAAACTAAAGTCTAAGTGGATCAAAGACCTCAACATAAAACCAGATACACTAAACCGGTTAGAAGAAATAGTGGGGAGGAGCCTGGAACTCACTGGCACAGGAGACAACTTCCTGAACAGAATATCAACAGCACAGACTCTAAGATCAACAACCAATAAACAGTACCTCATGAAACTGAAAAGCTTCTGTAAAGCAAAGGACACTGTTGTCAGAACAAAATGTACAGCTTAAAGACTGGGAAAGGATCTTCATCAACCCTATATCTGACAGAGGGCTAATACCCAGAATATATAAAGAACTCAAATTTAAAAGCAACAAATCAAGAAATCGAATTTAAAAAAAAGTGGTACAGAGCTAACCAGAGAATTCTCAATAAAGGAATATCTATCAAATGGCAGAGGAACACTTAAAGAAATACTCTATATCCTTAGTCATTAGGAAGATGTAAATCAAAACAACCCTGAGATTTCACCTTACACCCACCAGAATGGCTAAGATAAAAAACTCAAGTGACAATTCATGCTGAAGAGGATGTGGAGAAAGGGGAAGCCTCCTCCATTGCTGGTGAGAATATAAACTTGTACAACCACTTTGGAAATCAATCTGGTGCTTTCTCTGACAATTAGGAATAGTTCTTCCTCAAGATCCAGCTCTACCAGTCCTGGGCATATATCCAAAAGATGCTCAAGTATGCAACAAGGACATTTGCTCAATCACGTTTGTAGCAGCTTTATTTATAATAGTCAGAAGCTGGAAACAACCCAAATACCTCTCAGTTAAGGAATAGATACAGAAATTGTGGTACCTTTACACAATGGAATACCACTCAGTAATTAAAAACAAGGAAATCATAACATTTGCAGGGAAATCAAGGGAACTAGAAATGATCATCCTGAATGAGGTAACCCAGACGCAGAAAAACACACATGGTGTATATTCATTCATAAGTAGTTATTAGACATATAATATAGGATAAACATTCCAAAACTATACTCCCAAAGAAGCTAAACAACATGAAGACCCTAGGGAAGGTGCTTAATCCTCACTCAGAAGCGCAAACACAAAAGACATCTGAGAAGACAGGGAGCAGGACAGGAGCCTATCACAGTCGGCATTTGAAAGACTCTACTGATTGATGTATCAAAGCAGATGCTGAGACTAATACCCAAACTTTGGGCAGAGTGCATGGAATTTTATGAAAGAAGGGGAGGATAGAAAGACCTGGAGGGGACAGGAGCTCCAAACGGAGACAGAGACAGAGAGACAGAGAGAGATGGGGAGAGAAAACGCCTTGGGAGCCCTGGGGGTCCTAAAGAGAATGATACCCCAACCAAAAACCATGCATGGAGAGAGCCTAAAATCACTGCTCACATGTAGCCCATAGACTCAGTCACCAAGTGGGTTTCCTAATAATGGGAGCAATAGCTTTCTCTGGTGTGAACTCAGTGGCAGGCTTTCTGATCACCTCCACCTGGGGAGAGGCAGCAGGGAGTGGTGAAGCCTTGCCAGGCCACAGAGGAAGACACTGCAACCAGCCCTGATGAGACCTGATAGGCTAGGGTCAAATAGAAGGGGAGGAGGACCTCCCCTATCAGTGGTCTAGGGGAGGGGCATAGAATGAGAAAAGGGAGGGACAATGGGATTGGGAGGAGATGAGTGAGGGGCCACAGGATACGAATTGAATAAATTGTAATAAGTAACAATAAAAAATAAACATCAAAAAACCATAAGCAATCAGAAACAAAACCTTGCTTTTCTGAAAGCATACACACTAATAGGAAGCTGTTGTCTTACTTAAGTGGAGATGATTGGTTTTAGGAATGCTGATAACATTTTTTGGTTCTTGCTGCTGAGTTTTGTGTTATCCATAGCTTATGGAGCACTTTTCATTCTTTCAGAAGACTTAGTAAATGCTGGTTCAGTGAGTTTCCTCATCGTTTGGTAATGCTGTGTCACAAGCCCCATTTCCTGTTATATTCCCTGCCAGTGGTACTATACAGATATGAGATGTAAACATTGATAATTAAATACGATTTCAGAGTCACTTCTCTTTAACCACAGAGTTTTAAAAGTTTTTAAAAATCCTGTCCTTTGAGAAGTTCGTTTTCAGCATTCTTAGAGCTCTGTTTATCTATCAAGGGGTAGAGTTTAAGTTCAATGACTTACACCACTGATTCTCAAGGACTGTTCTGCCCCTTTGGCAGCGCTTGGAAACATTTGTTGTTATCCCCTGGGTAAAGCCCTCAGTGGTCTTTGTAAGTCAGAGGGCACATGCTGAGGGGCACCCTGAGGAGGACCAGGTGTGCAGCTATAGCAAAGCTGGAGAAATGCACACTTAAGCAGTGTCAGGCTCCAGAATATCTGATACAAACACGAAGTTAATTTGAACAAAGATTAAAAAAATACCTAAGTTTTAATATAAACTAAGAGTTAAATCATGGTTTACCAAAAATTCAAAGAAGAATAGGCACAAATGTATGGGAAAAAATAACACATACTCATTTTTGAATAAATGGATATTAGTATTTTTATGAAAATAATCATTACAAAATGTCAATAACAAAAGGAAAAAGCCTCCCCTCAGGGCTTAGGAAGCTATGCAAATGAGGAGACAGAAAGCTTGCATGAGCCAGAGGATTGGATACTACCTAGCATAGATTGTCTTCAGGACGTGACAGGATAGATGCATGTATGAATTCACAGAAACTGCGGCAGCATGCACAGGGTCCATGAAAATTTAAGCCAGACTGGGTCCCAGTGTTGAAAGGAGGAAAAAAGGAAGTTAGGGAAGCTTCCTACCTAAGAATCTCTCTGCCATTGAAGCTGGCTTGCACAGAAAAAATTATTTTTCTTCAATGGAGCCTCACTGAGTATACAAACCATACTTAATTATAGGCCTTTTGTACAGCAGTAGATGAAAACACAAAACCGACTCCATGATGTTTTTTGTAAATCATTCTGTTCTCACATTGCTTTGTTTGGACAGTTTATATTTTTGCTTTTATATTCTGATTTTGTATTTCTGTGGCTTTTGTTTGGTAAAGTGTGTGCATGTAGTCTGTGTGTTATGTGTATGTTGTGCTTTTTCTTTTTAAAAATGCTGGTTTGTGTTATTTGTCTGCTTGTTTCTTAAAGAGAAAAAGAAGGCATAGAGTTGATGTGTGGGAGGTGGGAACAATCTGGGAGAAGGAAAACTGTGGTCAGAATAAAATTACTCAACTCACTGCAACTGTAGTATTATGATCTACTTTATTTATTTTTTTATTTATTCTTAAGTATGATCATTGGAGCCTGAAATGTGTTACATGTCCAAATATTATCTTATGTTTTACTTTTTGAAATTTCCTTGTCCTTAGAAACTTTCAATAGTATTTAATTTTACAAAAGAGTAGTCTGGTTATGTATTTCTTCAGTCACATTTCATGTAACTAATTGTCATGTTAAGCATCTCTTCTCTGTATCCATGAATGCAATCAAGCTAAATCATGTGGGGTTGAATCCTTAGGAACTTTTTTTTAATTAAATTTTTATTTTTTTACATTAATTACATTTTATTTGCTTTGCATCCCAGCTGTAGCCCCCTCCCTCATTCCTTCCCAACCCCACCCCCTCTCCCTCATCTCCTCCCATGCCCCTCTCTAAGTCCACCTATAGGAGAGGTCATCCTCACCTTCCATCCAATCCCAGCCTATCAGGTCTCATCAGGACTGGCTGCATTGTCTTCCTCTATGGCCTGGCAAGGCTGCTTCTCCCTCAGGGGGTGTGGTCAATGAGCAAGCCACTGAATTCATGTCAGAGACAGTCCCTGTTCTCCTTACTAGGGAACCCACTTGGAGACTGAGCTGTCATGGGCTACATCTGAGCAGGGATTCTAGGTTATCTCCATGAATGTACTTTGGTTGGAGTATCAGTCTCAGAAAATACCCCTGAGCCCAGATATTTTGGTTCTGTTGCTCTCTTTGTGGAGCTCCTGTTGTCTCCAAGGCTTACTAACTATCTCTTCTTTCATAAGATTCCCTGCACTCTGCCCAAAGTTTGCATATGAATCTCAGCATCTGCTTTGATACACTGCTAGGTAGAGTCTTTCAGAGGCCCTCAGTGGTAGTCTCCTGTCTTGTTTCTTGTTTTCTCCTTCTTCCAATATCCTTTCCCTTTGTCTTTCTAAATGAGGATCTATCCTCTTACCCTGGGTCCTCCTTCTTATTTAGCTTCTTTAGGTATACAGATTTTAGTATGCTTATTCTATCTTATCTTCTATGTCTAGTATCCACTTATAAGTGAGTATATACCATTGTGTGTCTTTCTGCTTCTGGGATACCTCACTCAGGATGATCTTTTCTAGATCCCACCATTTGCCTGCAAATTTCATGATTTTCTTGTTAATTGCTGAGTAGTATTCCATTGTGTAAAAGTACCACAATTTCTGTACCCATTTTTCCTTTGATGGAAATCTGGGTTGTTTCCAGGTTCTGGCTATTACAAATAAAGCTGCTATGTGAACATGGTTGAGCAAATGTCCTTGTTGTGTCCTTGAGCTTCTTTTGGATATATGCCTAGGAGAGGTATAGTTGGATCTTGAGAAAGCACTATTTCTAATTGTCTGAGAAAGCACCAGATTGATTTCCAAAGTGCTTGTACAAGTTTACATTCCCACCAGCAATGGAGCAGGGTTCCTTTTTCTCTACTACCTCTCCAGCATGTGTTGTCATTTGAGTTTTTTATCTTAGCCGTTCTGATAGGTATAAGGTGAAATATCTGATAAAGGGCTAATATCCAGACTATATAAAGAACTAAAGAAATTAAAAAACAAAAAATCAAATAATACAATTAAAAAATGGGGTACAGAGCTAAACAGAGAATTCTCTGTAGAGGAATACAGAATGGCAGAGAAACACTTAAGGAAATGCTCAATGTCCTTAGCCATCAGGGAGACGCAAATTTCAGGAACTTTTTTAAAAATGAGTGAACATGTTAATATGGCTAGATGTCTCCCTTGACTTACGAGAAAACCTAGGCTTTTCCATTTGAAATGTTTGCTATGACTATCCAATTGGTCTTAAAATTAATTGTTCAGTCATTAATTGAAATTGATATCATATAGTTTAGTTTTGTATGTTTTCTTTATACTAAAGAATAGAGTACTTATGACAAATAAAAGAGCTGTTTTTGAAATACTCTATCATACAAAAAGCAAAAATATCTTCTGGTGTCCAGAAGACATTTCCTTGTCTGTAGTTTTCATAATGATGACAAAAAAACATTTTACCACTTTTAACTTCATAGTATGTGTTTTTCACTAGACACCAGTGAGGAAAAAATGTTATAATTTGCATGCCTATGCATCAGCTCATGGCTTTTTTGGAAGGGAATTACCATATAACATATGAGTGAATATAAAAAGGAAATAAAAAAGGAAAGAACATGACTTGTCTTGGGTATGGTGGAGGAGAAAGTTTATTGTAGATAAAAAGAAGAACATATCCAGAAGAAAAGATACCTGGGAGAGTTCAGAGTGAAGAGGACCAGATGGAGCCAGGCCATGTGAGGAGAGATGGAAAAGGAAAGGGAAGAGGCAGACAGAGAGGACAGGAAGGTGAAGGGCAGATGATAGGTCAAGTGTCCTAAAAGGCTGGATTATATAGGGAAGGGCAGCTGGGGTATGGGCAGCCCAGACTCTGGGATGAGATGTTTAAGTTAGGGTGTAGGGTATGTCAGCCATACCCTTAACAGTTAGTGATTGACTCTGGGATTCTGGGAGAATCTGGTAGTCAGGTCCACTGTTCTGACACGTTAATGGTACTCTAGTTATCCATTTGTCTGTTGTTCTGACTTTGAGAGCTAACAATAAGAAGTTCAGGGGCAGGAAGGAGATGAGGAAGGGAGAGCAGGATTGGGAGGGAATGACGGAGGGGGCTACAGCTGGGATACAAAGTAAATAAACTATAATTAATAAAAAAATAAAAAAATCTTTTAAAAAAGAATATCATTGATACATTAAAAAAAAGAAATTTACACTAAGCCTGTAAAAAGAAAAACAAAAGCAAAACTTTACTGCATTCGTGGAATTTGGGAAACAAGAAAGATTGTTTATTTTGTGCATTGGTGGGTAAGTTGTTGGGTGGAATGAACAATGTGCTAGAAGGAAGGACAGGCTGATGAGGAAAGAGGAGAGGAAGGAGGAGACAAGCTATCAGGCCAAATGATTACAGGTATGTTTTTTTGACAGTCAGTAGTTTCTTTTTTACATTCTTGAATATAAGAAACTTTTGTTGGGGGTGATGGTTGTTGCTGCGGAGACAGGTCTCACTAAGTAGCTCTGGCTGACCTAGAACTTGCTATGTAGACCAAGTCATTCCTGGTGCCCTCTTTACTTTATATGTGCAGATCAAGATGTGAGCTCTCAGCTGTTCTTGTTGCCCTGCCTTTGCTTTGCACTCTGCAACTGTAACCTCATTAAAATATTTTCTTTATAAGTTGCCTTAATCATGATATTTTATCACAGTGATGAAAAGTAACTAGTACAGAAGCCCAGGAAGCAGGTTATCACTGTGACAGGACTGAACATGCTTATTTTTGGAGGAATGTAGAAAACCTTGGGACTTGAGGAAAGAAGTTGGTGGAATGGTGTAGGCAGAGCTTAAGAAGCCATCCTATAGCTGGGTCTTGAGGAAGCGCTGTTCCTAATTGAGAAAGCACCAGATTGATTTCCAAAGTGGTTGTACAAGTTTACATTCCCACCAGCAGTGGAGGAGGGTTCTCCTTTCTTTACATCCTCTCCAGCATGTGTTGTCAATTGAGTTATTCATCTTAGCCATTCTAATGGGTGTAAGATGAAATCTTAGGGTCATTTTGATTTGCATTTCCCTGATGACTAAGGACATTGAACATTTCTTAAAGTGTTTCTCTGCCATTCAATACTCCTCTATTGAGAATTCTCTGTTTAACGCTGAACCCCATTTTTTAATTGGATTACTTGATTTGTTGCTGTTTTACTTTTTGAGTTCTTTATATATACTGGATATTAGCCCTCTGTTAGAGGGTTGGTGAAGATCCTTTCCCAATCTGGAGGCAGTCATTTTGTTTTGATGACAGGGTCCTTTGCTTTACAGAAGTTTTCAGTTTCATGAGGTTCCATTTATTGATTGTTGCTCTTAAAGCCAAGGACCACTCATAGAGATGGCCTGGAACCCCTACATGGAGGTAGCCTATGGCAGTTCAGTGTCCAAGTGGCCTCCATAGTAATGGGGAAAGGGACTGTCTATGATAGGAACTGATTGGCCTGCTCTTTGATCACCTCCCCCTGAGGGGAGAGCAACCTTACCAGGCCACAGAAGAGGACAATGCAGCCACTCCTGATGAGACATGATAGACGAGGATCAGATGGAAGGGGAGACAGACCTCCCTTATCAGTGGACTGGAAGAGGGACACGGGTAGGAAAGAGGGAGGGTGAGATTGGGAGGGGAATGGGGGAGGTACAGAGGGGATACAAAGTGAATAAATTGTAATTAATAAAAATAAAAATAATTAATAAAAAGAAGCCATCCTAATAGGAGCTTGGAAGCAAATTGTACTAAGGGAGCTCCGTGGACTGTGCAGCCCTGCCTTAAGAGGTTTCAGAAGCAAAGAATATTAGCAACTGAAGTAGAGATTATTCTTGTGATGTTTTGGTAAAGAATGTAGCTGCTTTCTGCCACTGTCCTACAAATTTCTCTGAGGCTAAATTGAAAGTGATGGACTAGTGACTTTTGCTGGAGGAGATGTTTAAGATAAGCTAGTATTGACTCTATCGTTTGGTAATTAGTAATCACTCTTATGCATGCCCATAATGAAAAAGAGCAAGTGGGGTAAAAAGAATATACATATAGAATGTACAGTTTGAAAAGAAAAGGAGCACCAGGAAACTGGAGTCAAAGCTTGTGCTAAAAAATGTAAGAGATTAAAAAGAAGTTTTATTCAAATAAGGAAAACCCCTAGGGAAAGACACTCTTTAGCTAAGCTTACGTGTGAAAACAAAACAAAACAAAACAAAACAACAAAAACAACAAAAAAACCAACTAATTTTTTGTTCCTAAAAAGCAAATAAAGCCTGCATCAAACGTGATTCAAGGAGGTAAAGGGCAGCTTACCCAAATAGGTAGCTGAATGTGTTGTCCACGTGGCTTTAGAGTAATGAAGGATAAAGGAGTAAAGATTCTTCGGCAGTTAAGAGCAGCCCTTGAGTCTATGTGTGTAGCAGAGCAGCCCTTGAGTCTATGTGTGTAGCAGTCAAGTGCGTGCATGGAGATCGACTGTGTGAACTTGTGAAAGTAAAGCCTGGATTGTGTTGGGGACCCCAAGATATTAGTGGTGCCAGAGCGGTGAGGTACCTGCGAAAGAGAACTGCAGACCCAACCTAAGAGGGAAAAGTATGTCACGTGCAGTGAAGATGAAAGGGTGGAATCATCTCACACTTTGACACCGTATCTGACGCTACAAGACTCCTAGTTTGCCTTGTTTAATTTCGGTCTTGCTGTGAAAGTTCAGCGCTTCATCATTATGCCCTTGTTTCTCCCATTTGTAGTGATTATATATATATTCTCTGCCACTGTATACTGGACTTTTGTAATTTGCTTTTTGATTTTAAAAGGCCTAAAATTAAGAGAGTTCCTTGAATCTCAGTAAAGACTTTGAAATTTATACTTTTAAACTGTGTTGAGATGTAAAAGATTATGTAGATTTTTAAGTTGGACTGAATACATTTTAGAATGTAGATTTTAATTAAATATAGTTTTAGACTAATTCATAAAAAGTGGAAGACTGTTTACTTTGAATTTTTTAACAAACTTACTTTATTTAGTGTTATCAAATGTTTCTACCTCCTTTCCAACCCCCCAACACTAGGTAAGAGGGAAAGAAGGTTAGTGGGGACAGGGTGTGGAGTTCTCTCTGACACTTCCCATTGAGTAGCGTCTTAGGGTTCTTTTGGGGGGACAATATCAGTTGTTCAGAAGCCCAGAAGTCCAGGTGACCAGCAAATCAGCAAACAGCAAATGCAGCAGCAGGACAAGCCAGCAGCAAACAGTCCTCCTCCGAGCAGCCGCACCTTCTTCCTCTGGGCTGTCATATTTATTCCCCTCAAAGTCCTCAGAATGCACCTAATTCCACCAGACAAAGACCACGCTCTGCATGAGACACTTAACAGATGTGGACAAACTAAACCCCCAACATGGAATTTTAAACAAAACCATGTTTACATATCATAAACCAAAATGTCTACAACAGAAGACAGTGCAGAATCATTTAAGGGAAAAGAGACAAGTCCACAATTCGGCAAGTAGACAACCGTAGTAATGATATTCTTCACCATGTAGTTGTGAACTGTTTTCAGAACTTACTAATGTAAACTCAGAATGTAGAATCAAGAAAAAAATTAAATTATTTTGTGTAGTTTCTAACTTTAATAGGTTACAACGCAAAAGTGTATTTGAAAATGGAGAGGCAAACCAGTGCAAATATTAAAAACTATGATGTGCTCTGAAAGGAAGGTGATAAAATCTAAAGGGTATGGATCAAAACAATAACAGAACATTCATATTATTTTGAAATCTAATGGTATTTGAGTACGAAAGAAAAAGTAAAAGAAAAAAAAGCCAGCTAAAGTTAACAGAAGTTGGTATCATGTGTGACCAAAACCAAGGAAGGCATGAGAAAGGTTCTGAAACAGTTTTATTAGAAATACTTAATATTATTTGAATAAAATAGGGTCATTAGAAGAAAAATTTTCTGTGAAAAAATTTGGCATTTTCTTATATCTTAATTTAACTTAATAGTTTCTTCCTATAATTATTATGTTTTAACGGTTAATATATATATGGTGTTTATATTTTTACATCTATCTATCTATCTATCTATCTATCTATCTATCTATCTATCTATCTATCACCTCCCTACCTACTTACCTACCTACCTACCTACATACATATATACCTATGTGTGCTGCCTGTGGCTGTAGGCATGCAAGCCATAGCATGCACGTGCAGGTAGGGAGACAGCTGACAGGAAGTCATTTTTCTCCCTGACATTGTAGGTACCTAGGACTATATTAATGGCATCAGCCTCAGTAGCAAGCAAGCTTCTATTTTCAGTGTGTACTTTTATTTTGAGAAATCAACTTCTTAAACCAGAAACTACAGATCCTTTACAGAATGAAAAGATTATAATCTACCAACGAAGAACTCTTCTATTATGGATTCTGTTTTCTAACGTCCTATGACAGATGTATATTCATATGCTCAGCATTTTTACTTAGACATTGGAATAATATCAGCAACTGAAAATAAAAGCAGGATGAATTTCGATATTCATTTTCAATGCTATCTCTGCATCATTTGTTAGATTGCACACATCTGTTGTAGTCTTAGTATTACCATCACACAACAAAGCCACTGCAGGTAGTCAGCACAAATGTTCTTAAAAACTGTAAAAATACGTGTTTAACGGCACCATGTTCTTTTAAAGCTAGTTACTAAATATTTTATGGCTCTTGGGTGTAATGCTAGTAACCATGGAAACTCACAAAGCTTTGTGATTGAATAGGATTTAAAATATCCATGTCGAAGCAGAAACACTCTGGCAGCTGTAGGAGTATTTACATTTCTTCAGATTTTGATTTGATGGTACTGTTTGGAGAATCTGACACATATCTCATGCCTTGCTCCCCCTCACCTTTTTTGCTTCTTCTTTATGGTTCTGGATTAATGTGTTCAACAGTCTCTCTGCTTTTTGCAGATCAATTATTGGTCACAGATATTTTAGGTAGCCTACATTTCCCTTTTTATACAACTTCATGTTTTTGCTAGAGATAAAACTACCCTTGACTTTTTCATTTCCTGATTTCCCCACCTAGAATTAATTTACATCAAAACTTGGCGTACAAAGTATAAAAGTCTCTCAGGACTACCTAGCAGGTCCAAACAATGTCCGTACTTCTCCCTGCCCCGCAGTAAAATCCATCCCTGCTGGCGCAGCCTCCAGGCTTCTGTGCTTCCTCCTCTCCAGGCTTCTTTAGAAAAACCTCGGGATTTCCTGCCTGTCTCCTGTGAAGGGTACCCAGTTTTGCTTGGGAAAATCATCAGACTCTGCCAAGGGCCTTCTGTTCCTTTCTACAACTCAATCATGGAAGATGGAGTTTTCGACAGCTCTTTCCTTTCATGAAAGCCAGAAGGATGGGAGCAGTGGTCAAATATATATTCGCCCCTGGGAAAACTTGGATCTCTTTCTCTCTTGCCTCTATCTCATACAAAAGTCAAGATTTTGCAGAAATTCAGATTTCTCTTTAATGAGAAATTGGTTTTGCAAGGCTCCAAGCACACGCTTGTGAAGCTTACAGTCGGATGGTCTGTGGCTGCTCATGCAAGCAAGGTCCCTGCTTCTTCCAACCCCCAAGAAGCGGTGTCTGTGTCGCTCTTCGGTTGCTGCGGGCTCAGGGGGACTGTGTGCCGCACAGATGATAAGGAGCGCTCTATGAGATAAGAGGTGAGTAAATAGGATTAGTGTACCCCACCAGGCATAATCAGTCATTTCAGGTGGAAAACTCATTTCTATTTGACGGACTAAAACTACAATGACAGCAGTTTGCTCAATGATACAGCAAATGGTGGTTTTTTTGAGGGACAGTACAATTGTCACAAGTGACTTATTTTTTGTGCATTTACTTTATTATGAAAGCTGTAACTCTCCAAATCTCCATCTCACAGACATTTTAGAATGACCCAACACTTGCACCCACACAATATTTTTAGTGGAGTTTCTTTCACAACTTGAAGTAACAACTTACTGTGAGTTTATCGTGCCTAAAGATGTGATACTGATTTTACCTTGAGGTTTGTATGGAATAAACTGGTGTCATTTTAAGTGGCTTTGTTTCGTGTGTTCTAACCAAGGGTATCTCCTATGGTGTGTGTGAAAATATTCTAAGAAAATATGATTTCAATGTAAAATATTCAGGCAAAATTTCTGCAAATAGCTGTAAAAAAAAAAAAACCCTCTGACAGAGGACTGCACAACCCACTAACAACTTCTCTGTGGGTACCTGTGTGATTATTTTACACAGTGGCGCGACCTGTCAGCACAGTGGGTTTGACACAGAGAATGTGGTGATCAATGTCATTCAGGATCTGCTTTCAGCCGAGCACTGATTGCTGAATACAGATAGATAGCCACTTGTCCACTGCTGAGCACTCTCATTAGTGACAGGAAGGCTGTGTCCCCAGCCGAAAGAACTGCGGAAAGAAGGTTGCTAAGCAGCAAGCCAACTCCCAGCAAATGACAACATCCATTCAAAGATACCGGGACAACCACAGGGCCTGCAAGGACAGCTAGAGTCGGCCTCAGTTCTGTTACTTCTGTTTTATATAGTTCTTCAAGATAATGTTCTGGTTGCTTATTTTGAAATACTTTGTATGTTGTGATCATTTGTGACGTAAATCTAATACCATCCTTGCAGTCCTGTTTAAAAGTATCATGCATCTTCACAGTTCACGATGGAGAAGACGGGTAATAATGGTAAAAGGGAGAGTGGAACCATTAGTGCCAGCTCGCCATCGATGCAGCTTGTGGGAAAATTGACGTGTGGATGACTGCAACAGTAGCACCACGAAAGCATAGCAAGCACAGTACAGGTCAGATGCAAGGAAAACCTGATTACTTTTGTTCGTATGTCTGTATGACTGACAAATTGTTTCCCACTGAGGAAGATAAGAGTCCCAGCATACAACAAGGAGTCTAAACAAGAGTCACATGGCAGCTGCCTGTTCACTCTTACTTAGTGCACTAACTTTAACTTCTAAAATGAGAACTTTTCCTAATGATCACTTTCCAAATAATTTAGCATCCGAGTTTTCAGAAAGGAAGATTAGAAAATTTAATGCATGTTTTATTATTTATACATCAATTTGAGAAAAATTCCCCTTTTCAATACTGAATCTTTCAGTCTGTGGAAAAACCTTGTACTTACGTTTATTTAAACACTTTAAACCTCTAACTGTAGTGAACAGTTTTCTAAAGGATGATTTTAACATCTTTATTGGAATTCTAGGTATTTGATGCATCAATGCTACTACTAAAAGTGGTATCTATAAATACAGTATTTTTTTTATAATTGCTGCTATACAGAAAGGCAATTGATTTTGTTTTTTTTTCCTAGAAAAATTATATCTAGCATTTGATAAACTCAGTAATTCAAATAACGTATTTTTAATTGTCTAGGTTTTCCCTAGGCACACTCATTTCCTCTATCATTTTGAGCGTTTTATTTTTCCAGCTCTTCCTCCTAGCATTATTATGCGGGATTTTAATGGTAATGATATGTTGTTTTTCCAGACAGGATATAGATAAGTATCTTCCTGGCTGAACTTTTTTTTAAAATTTTTCACCATCTATGAATGTTAAAAAAGTTAGTGTAAAATTTTAATTATAACTTTGTCAGATAGCTGGCCGTTCTGAAATAACTTTGTAAAGATGTTTGGTTGAGATGGTATAGAGGATTATTCCCATATATCATTCCACACCTCCCTCATTTACATAGATTAAAGCAAACATTCATCTACTAGCTGCATTTGAACGTAGGTACCATGGACCTGAGAGCCACGGCCCCTGGGCAGGTGTGTGCACAGACGCTTCACCTGTTACCTGTGATGTACACTTAAGCTCAGCTCGACATGGAATCTTCAGTGTACCTGAACATGCTGCTATGGCTAACCCAAGTCTCTAGACTGATAACTTGACTAGCTTCACACTAGTGGATACACTTAAAAACAACAACAACAACAACAAAACATGGATAGATTTAATAGGAAAACACAAGCTTTTCTCCAATGCATATGAAGTATGCCTCAAAAATATAAGCCCCTGTGACTAGAGATACAGCTTAGTAGGTAAAGCACTTGTCAGGGAAATGTGAGGACTTAAATTCAAATTCCTAGAACCCATTGGCAAAGCTGAATTGTCTACCTGTCCAGCTCCTACAGGGAGATGGGAAGAAAGATGAGAGAATCCGTGCTAGCGTGGGTGTCAGCAAACCTCATGTACACCGTGGAAAACAAGAGACTCTGCCTCAAACAAAGTGGAAAGTGAGATGTGAGGGCTGACACCCAGAGTTGTCACCTATGAAAATTACAGCACATGCATGCCTGTGTTCTTCCCTTCTCTGTGTGTAAGTGTGAGGGGGGATTGGTTTTATTATTATTACTATTATCACAATTTACTCACTTTACATCACAGTTGTAATCCCCTCTCTCAACTCTTCCCAGTCTCACCCCCTCCCTCTTCCTCTCCTACCACTCTCCCCTAGTCCACTGATGGGGAAGTCCTCCTCCCCTACTGTTTGACCCTAGCCTATCAGGTCCCATCAGGCCTTCCTGGATCCTCTTCCTCTGTGGGCTGGCTATGTCATCCCACCAAGGAGAAGTGATCAAGGAGCAGGTAACCGAGTTCATGTCAGAGACTTTCTCTTCTCCCCTTACTAGAGGACCCACATGGAGACTTACATGTCTATGGGTTACATTTGAGCAGGAGGTCTAGGTCCTCTCCATGCATGTCCCAGGTTTTTGGTATTTGTTGGACTCATTGTGGAGTTCCTGTCCCCAAATTTGCAGGAAAATGGGTGGAACTAGGAAAGATCATCCTGAGTGATGTAACCCAGAAGCAGAAAGACACACATGGTGTATACACACTTGTAAGTGGATATTAGCCATATGATATTGGATAAACATCCTAAAATCTACAGACCTAAAGATGTTAAACAACAAGGAGACTTCTAAAGAAGATGTTTAATTCTCATTCAGAAGGGAAAACAGGACAGACACCGGAAGTGGAAGAAGAGAGGGAGCAGGATGGGAGCCTAGATGTTCTATAAAAGACTCTACCCAGCAGGGTATTGAAGCAGATGCAGCGACTAACAGCTGAACTTTGGACAGAGTGCAGGGAGTCTTATGGAAGAAAGGGGAAATAGAAGGACCAGGATTGATTTTTAAAAGCACAGGCCCTGTCTCTCCTATGGTATGGTTACAGGGTTATTTTTCTGATTCCCATGCTGTCCATACTTTGCCCTTCCAGTCCCTGAACTAATCAGTGAGCATTTATTACAAACAGGCATGGCACTGACTTTTGACTTTTAAAGATGTTTTATGAAATATAGTGTTTTGGTACATTTTACTATTTGGACAAATTTAATGAAGCAAATGAACATTTTAAAGTAATGGCAAGTTATATTTGGTCATAATTATGTTATTATCTTTTTCTTGTTCTCTGTGTCTTTCAAGGAATTTGTGGTACTCTTTTAACTTTTCAACTTTCCTGAAGTGAAAATTAATTAACAAAGGCCATCTATTTTCACACCATACTAATTTATTTCTTTTTAATTTGACACTTGAAAATGCGATTGAAGTCCATTAATACATGATTGCGATGGGCATGTCTTTCATGCCTCATAGTACAATCAGTACTTTTTCCCCGACGATACTTAAGAATATCCCTTCATTTTCATGTTCTTCAACTGTAAAGGATGAAGATAATTGCCCACAAGACAGCAAAATTGGTCTGAAATTAGAAGAGTTAACAATTGATTTTTTCTTAGAAATAATTGTTTTCCCAAAACATACAATGTTGAAACAGTAGAAAATTAGATTTTGAAGATACATTAAGCCTTTTGAAATTCAGGTAAGGAACCATCTGTTCTTTCAGTGTTGAATTGTTTTTTTTTTTTGTTTGTTTGTTTGTTTTTTTTAAGTTGCATTTGTGTTTTCCACAGCCATATACATGGCTTGATTTACTGACTTACTCAGACAAAAATAGAAAGTGCTTATGAATAAATAGTATCTGAATTATCAAATTCTGTGAGCTTTTAGTTAATTTACAAATACTTTGTATATAAGAAGACAATTAAGGTAGTACTTGCAATGAATGCATATAATAAATTTTAGGTAACATTTTGTATTTTCAAAAAACATTTGTAATATTTCAAGAACAGAATGTGAAGGAAAAAGCAATCAATTTTTATTACAACTTGATCTCTACACACTTTGAAATTACTTTTATTTTGAGAAATAAGAAAAATGTTCTGGATGATTAAGTAATTGTCCAAAATGCTAGTGTCAGGTGTGTGTACGTAAGTTGGGATGTTGGCCTCAGCATGTCCTGTTAATCTTGCTTAGGTTTGGGTCATCTGATTTAAATTCTTTTAGAAATAAAGGCTGAATCAATGAATAAACAAACACACAGAATTCATTTGTCAGGGGAAAAGATAGTTTGTCAGGCTCTTTTATGATTGAATATTTGACATCTATCAAAAATTATTAAAGCATAGTTGAAGAATCTTCACAAAGTATTTTATGTCCCATTTCTGAATAAAATCATCCATTCCTCTGATTACTGTGTTGTCCCCTGCACCAAAATACCTTTGTTTCCACGAGAAAGTGTATCCAAATGTCACGTGCTTCTAGCAGTCACCTATCTTAGCCTCTCCTGTGAAATCCCACAGAAAGGAAAATATCAGTTTTAGATGCTCTATTTCCTAGGATTGAGTAAGTTCAGAAACTGACTAACACTCCATGTTATATATGACTTAATAGTGAGTTTGATTCCCAGGACTCAAAACAGGAAACCTGCAACCTCCACTTGCCCCAGCTACAGAGGATCTAACCTTTCCTTCTGGTGTGTGTGGCCACCATTGGATTCTGATAGTTCACACACTATGCTCTTGATGGCTGCAGCCAGTATCCTTCTGAAGAGCACTGTCTTTCTCTTCTGCCTACAGCTTTCCTTGACATATGATCCACATTCTGAAAATCTTAACTCCCAGAGTTTCCAATAAAGTCTTGACGTTGCTCTCACAGCTTCACGTATTACTTGGAGACAGCCCACAGGGACCATAACTGTACCTCAGAAGACACTCAGTGTCTTCTCAGCTTTTCCTTTGAAATCTGGGTGGAAGGGTCCTTGAGTCCTGCTGTAGTTTTTGAGTTCTTAGCAAAACACTTCTCTATGTAGTTCTGTAGAAGAGGTGTGCTACAAGCTGTGCTGTGTTGCTGAGAGAAAGTCGGTGTTTCTGCTGTTTCAGCCCTGGGCCTGTAACATGCTGAGGTCTTGCTGGTTCTTAAGGTGTCCAATATCTTTTTCAATTTTAAAACTATACATTTTCTGTCCCAAGCACATTCTTTTAAAATTTCTACTTTGCTTTTGCTTTGAATTCTTAGGATAAACTCGTCTGAAAGCAGACAGTAATACCCATGCAACACCCTAAATGCTGAGCTGACTCTCAGAATTCCCTTCAGTGTGAGTACAATGGTTATGGATTTCATTTCATAAATACTTATTATGCCTGACTATTTTTAAGCCTTTTAAACCCGTATGTTGTGATTTTGTTTTAGTGACTTTTGTGTGGTTGTCACTTCAAGTAGTTTTTCTGCATTAATCCAATTATTTCCAGGTTTAAAAATCCCAATGAAATTTCTGATAGTTTGACATACTTCTTAAATTTCCAGTCGATGTGTTGATTTCATCAGGGGCATTGTTCTCACCTGCTAGCATGCTTTCAATTGCTTTCATTATGATGTTAATAACGGGTCAAATATAGCTCTAGTTTTTCTGACTCATCATTGTTTATCCTTGATTCTTTGTTTTTTGTAATATATGATAAAACGATATTACATGTAATTGCAGGATTCTGTTTGGACAGAAGCTTATTTCTGTCCAGTTTATATAGACTGGGCCAATATAATCAGGAAATGAGTTCAGTATTTTGTTTGTACACCCTGTAGTTACTTTCAGTATTATACTGCCTGCAAAGTCTACTAGTATCTTGTAAAGTTGTACCTTTTGTCAATGCTCTTATTACCCCCTCAGCTTTAAATACACACATTCACAGTGTGCATAGAGAGTGGCATTTTTGTCTCATGTTCTTATACGTCCCTATCAGAAGAGGCTGTTACTCTTTCATATTCCTTGGTGGCCTAAGTGATGGGAATTGTCATGATCATTCTCCCTGTTGTGCTTGACCAGTTTGTGTTAGGCAGGTCCCATGTAACCAAGCCTTTGAACTGGGACTTTCTTAGAGGTGGTACCCTAACCTAGGGGCAGAGTATATAAATATAAGGTATAGCTGGGTGTGGTAGCCCACACCTTTAATCCCAGCACTCAGGTAGGCAGAGGGAGGTCATCCTAGTCTACAAAGGGAGTTCATGACAGCCAAGCTACACAGAGAAACCCTGTCTCAATAAATAAACAAAACAAAACAAAAAGTAATATGTTTTGTACATAAATAATGTGAGCGTTGGGCTATATAATGTTTATTCTAGCCCTAAGATTATCAGGGCTGTGTTTTCTAACTCCCTATCATAAATAATAAGACACAGACACTTGTTAGATTTTGTAATTGCTTTATTTACCTTGGGCCGGGCAGATATTTCTCCCACACTGTCCCAACAACCTCACCATTCATCTCCCAGCCCCTGTCCAATGCCATCTGGTCTACCTTCCATCCATAATCCCATGTACCTGCTTGTCTGGGCCCTTTCACACCATTATTGGAGTCCTTCCTCTTGGTACATGTACTGGTTTTATCTCCAACTAAACCATCCTGGCAACCTTCTTCCTCCTCTCTTCCCATCTGTCTGTCTCCCATGATTCTCTCATTCACCCAAGCCATTCGTATCCCATTTTACCCTGCCCAGTTATAGACCATTTAATCAACCAATCAGGTATCTTAGGCAGGTTTAAAAACAAGGATAGGCATAACCAGATCTTGAGGGCCAGTAACACACATCAGACTAACGTCCAACAGTAATATATATTTACAAAGTATTTATATAATAAATTATTTATATACAATTATATTAAAATATATTTTTATATTTGAATGTACAAAATTATATAAATATATTTACAAATAAATATGTATTTATAAATATAAGCATTTATATAAATACATATGCATATCTCTAATAATTACAATGTATTTCTTACTAGGGTTGGAATATTTTTATCTTCTTGCCATTGTGTTCGGTGACCATGGGGTCTCATCTGTATCCTGTCTCCTGCCTCCTGGAAACTATGGTGTTTATTGCCTTTCCTTGAGTGGCTTAATTTTTGACTCATAGTAGAGATTAGACAGGAGGATCCAGGCTTCTTGCATTTACCCAGTGGTTACTCCTCCTCTTTTTTAGCTGTGTCAATGAAGGAATTAGTTTTCCATTCTTCTGTCCACCCTTGAGTTCCTCTCCTATGGTCCTGGTAAAGTCAGAGGGGACAAGTTGAGAATGCCTCTGAGTGATATTTCATTAGCTCTCGCCATGCTCCCCTTGGCTTGTGCTCCCCTTTCTTGGAGACAGGGGGCCCCAGCCTGTTCTCAGCTACCCCTGTAACATTGTAACATTAGGGGTTCTGATACATACACACGTTGTTATACTTCTAAATACTGTATAGCTCTTTCTGGTTGTTAGATGGTGAGTGGAATTCTCTCCAGCTTTTTACTTATCTAGCAGAATGGGTTGTGAGTAGAAAAAGAGAGTATTTGAGCAAAAATAGCTGAGCTCAAAGTATAGTATAAATTATAATAAAATAAAATGGAGATAATACTGAAGTGAGGTTATAGATATTTGGAGGCTGATCTTGTGATATATTATCTGTTGAGCAATGCAAATATTATAAAATTGTTTTTGTTAATGACCATACCATTTAAAAATGATGCTTTCATGAAATGTGAAGGAATTCATTAAATTATGCGATTATATTTACTAAAAATGCAAATTATCAAATTAATGTTAGTTCATAAAACAAATTGCTATAATTCTCCTGGTAGGTATTTGTTTTGTAAATAATTTCTAAGGAATTGTAAATCAGATCCTATACAAAGGCATTAATTATCACCTGCATTTGGATCAGTTCCATTTAACAAAAATTCAGTTTAAATTGCTTTAGATAGAAAAATGAATGATGCAAAATGAATAAAGCCAGTAAATTTGAGTGATAGTTTTACAGTACTCATGTCTCTAGAAAGTATCTCCTGGTTGAATCACTGTCCCCAAGGAGATATAGTATGCTTCCTTAATTTGAATTAAATTTTGGGATCATTCCTGCAAGTGTCAGTGAATTCAAACTTCCTCAGATTAAAAATAATCTTCAAATAACTTGTGGAGGTGACTAGAAAGCAGTGAAATGAAAACTAGTGAGGTAGTTCTGAAAATTCCTTCTACACAGTTCTGAGTCCCCAGCAGATGTTAAGTCCTAAACTAGAGACACCAGGGATTTAGATGACAAGGAGAACAGTTTGCTTCCACTTCCAAAGCTAGATTAAAACATGGCAATATATGGAAGAATAGAAGGAAGAATTTTTTAAACATATGTTGTAAAACTCTTGAAGGTTCTTTAAAAAAACAAATTAAAAGTTTATTATTGTTTTTAATTATTTTTTTATTAATTACACTTTATTCACTTTGTATCCCCCATAAACCCCTCCCTCGTCCCCTCCCGATCCCACCCTCCCTCCCCTTTCTTTACACATGCCCCTCCCCAAGCCCACTGATAGGGGTGGTCCTCTTCTCCCTCCTTCTGGTCTTAGTCTATCAGATCACATCAGAAGTGGCTGCATTGTCATTTTCTGTGGCCTGGTAAGGCTGCTCTCCCCTCAGGGAGAGGTGATCAAAGAGCAGGCTAATCAGATTATGTCAGAGGCACATAAAACGTAGTTCAAAGTTTAAGATGTTTTCTGAGACCCACACCCTTTGTGTCTTTCATTCAACTTTACTGCCACTTCATTTTGTTGTAAATAGATTATTTTCAAATATAATATATCATGATTATCCTCTCTTCACTCCTTTCAGTTCCTTCCTACCTTCCCTCTAATCCAAATCGACTCCCTTTCTGTCTTTCATTAGAAAACAACAGGCTTCTAAGAGATAGCAATCAAACATGACAAAAGAAAATATAATAATAGCTGAGCCAGTAGTCCATGTGTAAATGTACCGTATATTTTCTATCTATTCTTCAGTCAAAGGAAAATGAGATTGTTTCCAGTTTCAGGCTATTATGAATGTAGCTGCTATGAGATAGCTAAACAAGTGTCCTTATGGTATGGTGGAACATCTTTTGGGTATATGACCAAGAATGGAATAGTTGGGTCTTCAGCTAGATCTATTTTCAGTTTTCTGAGAAACCTCCAGAGTCATTTCCATAGTGGTTATACAAAGAGAGCTGTGTAGGAGACAGAGGAGGGGTAAAGAGGGTAACAGGGGCTGTGACCAGGTGTGGGGAGAGCAGGGAAGTGGAGAAGGAGGGTAGAGCCCAGAGAGAGAACAGAACTAGTTTGAGGAGCATCTCTAAGATACCCGAGGCTCCCTGAGGTATATTGGGGTGACCCTAGATGAGACTCCTAGCAGAAGGGTATATGGAGCCTAGGGTCACGACCTTGTGTAGAGG
This sequence comes from Psammomys obesus, assembly GCF_907164565.1. Taxonomy (NCBI): domain Eukaryota; kingdom Metazoa; phylum Chordata; class Mammalia; order Rodentia; family Muridae; genus Psammomys; species Psammomys obesus. The sequence continues at coordinate 47,372,555 of NW_026587216.1, read as the reverse complement.
TTAGTGGGACTTGCAGGGGAGCTAGGGGGAGATTAACCCACAAATAGAACCTTTGACTCAAACTTTGTCCTGCCTACAATTAACATATGGATAAAGATAAAGCAGAGATTGAGAGAATGGCCTAGCCCAGTGGAGAGAGTCAAACCTGAGACTAATAATGATACTCTGCTATGCTTACAGACAGGAGACTAGCATAACTCTCTTCTGTGAGGCTTCACCCAGCTGCTGATTGAAATAGATCCAGAGACCCACAGCCAAATAATAGGTTGAGCTCGAAAGTGTTGTGGAAGAGTGGTAGGAAGGATTGAGATACTCAGCAAAAGACACCACCACAAGAAGATCTACAGAGTAAGCTAAGCTGGCACTATGGGATCTCATGGAGATGGAAACACCAACCAAAGATATTGTTGTAAATAAAAAAAAAATGGCTAGGGTGAGATGGAAGGGAAGGAGGACCTCCTGTATCAGTGGACTAAGGGGGGAGGGGCATTGGAGGAGATGAGGGAGGGAGGCAGGGAGGAATGAGGGTGGGGGCTACAGTTAGGATACAAAGTGAATAAGTTGTAATAAAAATAAAATTTGATTCATAAAATATGGAAAAAAGAAAATATAGTAAGTTGAAGCAAAAAAAAAAATTTATACAGAATTTGGACATGGCAAAACAACAGAAAGAAAAGAGTACCAAGAGGAGGCAAAAGAGTCAGAGACCCACCCACTCATCTCAAAGTGGAGAGTCCCATAAAAATAGTAAGCTAGCAACTATAGCATATACGCAGAGGACCTGGGGCAGACTGTGTAGGCCCTGTGCTGGCTGCTTCGGTCTCTGTGCGCTCAAATGTGCCCTGCTTAGTGGATTCAGATGGTCTTATACCTCTCATGTCCTCTATCCCCTCTGCCTCTTATAATCTTTCTGCCTACACTAACCCAGGATACTTTGAGTTCTGAGGGAAGAGATTTGATGGAGATCTCCAGTTCAGATTGTTGAGATTGGGGTGGAAGCAGAGAAAAATCACATCCACTATAGAAGCTTAAAGCGAAAGCTTTATTTTCTGAGCTCAGGAAGGGGGTCAGTTTGGGATCTGACCGGTGTCCTTGAGGTGAAGCTATATTGCATATTTAAAGATGAAAACCACAATTACCTCAATTGGAGGTGGCAGGCAGGATAGGGGGCACAGTAGAACAGGAGTGTTATCTCTGACTCAGGTTGGGTTTTTATTGTTGTTGATGATGATGATGTTTATTTTGTTTGTTTTGCTATCTAGACAAGCAGGTCTAGCCTACCTTTAGTTTGATTGGTCCAAGTAATGTTTATGGTTAGTGCCAGCTGTGCTTATGGTTGGGGAAGTTCTGGGAACAAGGCCACAAAGTTTACTAAACATAAAAATAGTTTTTGTCAAACTGACCTTCTACTGAGATTCCTTTTTTTTTTTCTCCCTGTATCAGCAACAAGCTGAGATAGACCTCTGTTAGGCTTTAAATAGAAATGACTATAGTTATGTTACTCAAAAGGAGCAGGAGCCATCACTCTCTCCACATAACATCTGGCCAACTGTCTCTGCATCTGTTCCCATCTGCTTTTGGAAGAAGCCTCTCTGATGACTGGGTAAGACACAGACCTATGAGTATAGCAAAATAGCATTAAAAGTCATTTTATTTAGTTTTGGTTTGTTTGTTTTGATTTTGTTGTTGTTGTTTGTATAAAGCCAGTTGTGTTTGGTTTCACCCTAAGAATGTAGGTTATCTCATCTCTGGTTCTTGTTTTCCCAACAATGTGGGTTTTTTTCATGGCCTTAAGTCAAGTCGGACACTGGCTGGCTACTCCACAAGTCTGTGCCATCATCGCTCTAGCATATTCGGAAGTCAGAACACACGTTTGTCCAAGTTTTATGGCTGGGTTAGGGTATGCTTTTCTCCTTCAGTAGCCTGTGGAGTACCTTCCCACGCCAAACATACAGGCACACAGGGGTGAAGGCTCCTGTAGGCACCAGCTCGACTTCTCGGTGTTCAATGAGCTGTGTGGATGTTGTTGTGAGCAATGAGGCCCTGTTGTCACTTTGTACGAAGCAACTTTTTGTCTTAGCATTAGCCTAGGTGGTTTGGGAATTTCCATAGAATTTCTCTTAGCCAACAATTCAGTTGAATGTGACCTATATTTGCCACTGAATGGCTTGCCTGGCTACACGAAATGGCCAGTTGAGTCTTTGTATCCCCTGTTCTAAGAGTCTGCATTTTGATTTTTGGTTTGTTTGTTTTTGTTTTGATTTTTTTGTTTGTGTAAAGCCAGTTGTGCTTGGTTTTACCCTAGGAGTCTGGGGTATCTAGTCTCTGGTTGTTGGTTACCCAAGCAATGCCCAACGGTTACCCAAGCAATGCCCAACCTTCATAGATTCTTGGAATTTTCTGTTGCACCATGTTTACATACAACCCCCAAATGCCCACCCCCAATTCCAGCCATCTCTTCCAGCATTCTCTTCTTCCATACCATCTCCCTCCACACATGATCCCTCCTGCTTTCTTGCCCACCTGCCCCCTGTTCACCTGGAAAGTATATTCAGTTTCCTCTTCCCAGGGAAATTCATGGTTCCCTGCAGACTCCTCCTCCTTACCTAACCTCTCTGCATCTACAGATTATTGCTTGGTTATAAATTTACATAATGGCTAATATCCATTCAAGTGTGAATACATACCATACCATAGATGTCTTTCTGGGTCTAGGTGCCTCACTCATGATGATTTTTTCTAGTTCCATCCATTTGCCTGAAAATTTCATGATATCATTTTTTAACAGCTGAGTAATACTCCATTGTGAAATTTATATTTTCTTTATCCATTCTTCTGTTGCGGGGGAAATCTAGGTTGTTTCCAGTTTCTAGCTATTATGAATAGAGCCTTAAAGAACACGTTGGGCAAATGCCTTTGTGGATGGAGCATCCATTGGGTATATGCCCACAAATGGTATACCTGGATCTTGAAGTAGATCAATTCCATCTTCCTGAGGAAGTACCAGGGAACTCCTACAGCTGATAAACACCTTCAGCAAAGTGGCAGGTTACAAAATTAACTAAAAAAAAATCAGTAGCCCTCCTGTATACAAAAGACAAAAGGGCTAAGAAAGAAATTGAGGAAACAACACCCTTCACAATAGTCACAATAGCCACAAAAGACATAAAGTACCTTGGTGTAACCCTAACCAAGCAAGTCAAAGACTTGTATGAAAAAAATTTCAAGTCTCTGAAGAAAGAATTAGAAAAAGATATCAGAAGATGGAAAGATCTACCATGCTCATGGCTTGGTAGGATTAACATAGTAAAAATGGCCATCTTACCAAAAGCAATCTACAGATTAAATGCAATACCCATCAAATTACCAACACAATTCTTTACAGACCTGGAAAGAAAAATTCTCAACTTCATATGGAATAACAAGAAACCCAGAATTGCTAAAACAGTCCTCTACAATAAAAGATCTTCTGGAGGTATCTTCATTCCTGATCTCAAGCTGAACTATAGAGCAACAGTAATAAAACCGGCATGGTACTGGCAGAGAAACAGAATGGTGGATCAATGGAACTGAACAGAGGACCCAGAAATAAACCCACACACTTATGGACACCTGATTTTTGACAAAGATGCCAAAACCATACAATGGAAAAAAGATAGCATCTTCAACAAATGGTGCTGGTCTAACTGGATGTCTACATGTAGAAAAATGCAAATAGATCCATACTTATCACCCTGCACAAAACTGAAGTCCAAGTGGATCAAAGACCTCAACATAAAACCAGATACTCTAAATCGGTTAGAAGAAAAAGTGGGGAAGACCCTACAACGCATTGGTACAGGAGACGACTTCCTGAACAGAACACCAACAGCAAGGCTCTAAAATCAACAATCAATAAATGGGACCTCATGAAACTGTACTCCATTTTTAAATTAGGTAATTTGCTTTTTTAATATCTAGTTTTGAGTTCTTTCTATGTTTTGAATATTACTCTTCTATCACATGTGGAGTTAGTAAAAATGTTTTCCAATTCTCTAGGCTGTAGCTTTGTTTGATTGATGGTGTCTTCTGCTTTAACTTACAGAAGGTTTTTATTTTCATAATGTCCCATATAATTATTGTTGATCATAGTGTCTGTGCCATTGGTGTCTGGCTCAGAAATCTTCTTTCTCATATTCAAGGCTCTTCCCCACCTTATCTTCTAGCAGGTTCAGTGTATCTGGTTTTATGCTGTATCTGTTCAGTGTATCTGGTTTTTAATACTCATGGACTTGAGTTTTGCACAGGTGATTAATACGGATCTGTTTGCATTGTTCTACATGCAGACATCCAGTTTGACAAGCATCATTTGTTGAAGATACTTTTTTCCCAGTGTGTTTTCCTGGCTTCTTTATCAGATGTCCATATTTGTTTGGGTTTATGACTAGGTTGTCAATTCAATTCCATTGATCAGTATATCTATTTCATGGCAATACAATGTGGTTTATTATTATAACTCTGTAGTACAACTTGAAATCTGGTATGGGATAACTCTAGTGGTTCTTTTATGATTCAGGATTGTTTTAGCTATTCTAGTTTCTCCCCCTGTCCCCCATATGAAGAGAATTGTTCTTTAAAGATCTGTAAAGGAGTGTATTGGCATTTTGGTTGGGATTATATTGAATCTGTAGATTGCTTTTGGTAGCATAACCATTTTCACTATGTTAATTCTACAAATCCCTGAGCATGGGAGAACTTTCATCTTAGGATATCTTCTTCAATTTCTTTATTCAAAGACTTGAATGTTTTATCACACAAGTCTTTCACTTTAACCCAAGTATATTTTATATTGTTTGTGACTATTGTGAAAAGTATTGTTTCTCTGATTTATTTCTGTCCCTTTGTCATTTGTAAATAGGAACGCTACTGATTATTTTGAGTTAATATTCTATTCAGCTATGTCCCTGAAAGTGTATATCATATGTTAGAGATCTTGTTGTTATATGCCTACTGGCTTTCTTGGAAGGTTCTTGTATTGAAAATGATCTTCAGAATTTTAGGAAATTGAAGCTTTGAATTATTTTAAAGGTCATTGTGTTCAATTTTCTAATTTTCCAGTTTGTGTAAAAGATCAGAGATGCTAAGGGACTTGACAAAACCCAGCAGTAGCCAGCAGATGGCAAAACCAGGAAGAGCACACAATTTCTGTGACTTTGAGTTCATGTTTATTTTCAGTATTCTATATTTATTTTTTAAAAAAAGAAAAAAATCTGATGATGTTATGAGCATGAAAGGTCATTTGTTAACATCCCATAGAATCTGGATGCAATAAACTCTTTGGAAATGTTCTATAGCTATTCCCTAAAACATAAAATGTGGGCACATGCAGCTGCTTGTGAATGTAACTGTCAACTTAAAATGTATGCTGGAGTTTTCCTTATTCTCAAAGACATTTTTCCAATGTTTCATCTTTGACACTGCCACCTACCCATACTTATAAATATTAATAATGTTAGAGGTTAATGCACTACTAATGGTAGGTTGTTGACCCTCAATTGACCCCTTTTGGCATGAAATGTTTAATAAAAGGTTCTTCTGAAGTAAAATTAGTTAGTCTTATTTATGTTTTGCCTGAACGAGGGCAATAGAATTTTTTGTGTCTTTACATGCATAGCTCTTTTGGGATACCAATGACGACTTTCCAACTTTTTTGTATGCTTTCACTCATAGTTATTTCTCAAAGTAGAGTTTGTTTATAGAACATTATGCAGAGCAATTTAACATTTAATTGAATAATTCAGAAAATGCATTTGAATTACTGACATGTAAATTGAATTAATTAATAAAAATCACATTTTGAGGTACTCTGTTTTATTAACAATAAATAAATAGTAGAGGCTAAGATAATTAGGGAGACTATAAATCTGAGCATTGGCTTTACTACTATTCTGTTAACAGGAATTTGTCAACTTGAATTCTTTTTATATTAAGATGAAAGGGTATTTTATATTTAAATTCATTTATAAGCTAATGGTTCTTGAAAATAAATTCAAATGCTTAGTGGAATATACCAAAAAAATCAAGCATTGAGATTTCTGACATTATATTGTTTAGAGTATGAACAGGAGAGAACTATTTTCTTGAAAATAGGTAAATAAAGCATGGTGTGGTTGCAAGTAAATATACCCTCTCTTAGCATCTGTGGAGAAACACTCGGTCACTATACTAAAGCACGAGCACTCAAACCTGTGCGACGCAGCAGAGTTCTCCTGTACCCTGTGCATATTCCCCAACACGGAACATACCTTGAAACATTAAGAGTCGAAATATGTAATAGAATGTAGCTCTTGGTTTTGTACTACATTATTTAGGGCATTATGATAAGGAAAATGCTTGTACATGCTCAGCATAGACACCTTTTTATTACTACTACTGCTGCTACTATCATTATTTACAATTTATTCACCTTGAATCCCTGCTGCGGCTGCTCATCTTCTTCCGGTACCATCCTCCCCTTGTCCCCTCATCCCAGTCCCCTAGAACAAGGATTTTTTTTATTTAACTTTTATTAATTACACTGTATTCATTTTGTATCCCCCCATAAGACCCTCCCTCCTCCCCTCCCGGCCCCATCCTCCCCCCCTTTCTGCATGTGTGCTCCTCCCCACGTCCACTGATAGGGGAGGTCCTCCTCTCCTTCTTTCTGATCTTAGTCTATCAGTTCTCATCAGAAGTGGCTGCATTGTCAGGGTTCTAGGTTATCTCCACGGAGAGTCCTTGGTTGGAGTATGAGTCTCTGGGAAGACCCCTGTGTTCAAATTTCTGGTTCTGTTGCTCTCCTTGTAGGGTTCCCATCCTCTCCAGCTCTTACTATTTCCCACTTCTTACATAAAATTCCATTCACTCTGCCTGTCAATTGGCCATCAGGCTCAGCATCTGCTTTGACAGTCTGCATGGCAGAGGCTTTCAGAGGCCCTCTGTGGCAGGTTCCTAGGTTGTTTCCTGTTTTCTTCTGGCTTTCAGAGGCCCTCTGTAGCAGGTTCTTAGGTTGTTTCCTGTTTTCTTCTTCTTCTGATGTCCATCCTCTTTGCCTTTCAGGATGGGGATTGAACATTTTAGTTAAGGTCCTCTCTTTTGCTTAGTTTGTTTAGATGTACAGATTTTAGTGGGTTTATTCTATGTTGTATGTCTATATGAGTGAATATATACCGTTTGTGTCTTTTTACTTCTGGGACAACTCACTCAGGATGATCCTTTCCAGGTCCCACCATTTACCTGCAAATTTCATGATTTCCTTATTTTTCATTGCTGAGTAATACTCCATTGTATAGATGTACCACAGTTTCTGCATCCATTCTTCAGTTGAGGGGCATCTGGGTTGTTTCCAGCTTCTGGCTATTACAAATAAAGCTGCTACAAACATGGTTGAGCAAATGTCCTTTTTGTGTACTTGAGCCTCTTTTGGGTATATGCCTAGGAGTGGTATGGCTGGATCTTGAGGAAGCGCTATTCCTAGTTGTCTGAGAAAGCGCCAGATTGATTTCCAGAGTGGTTGTACCAGTTTACATTCCCACCAGCAGTGGAGAAGAGTTCCCCTTTCTCCACAACCTCTCCAGTATGTGTTGTCCTTTGAGTTTTTCATCTTGGCCATTCTGATGGGTGTAAGGTGAAATCTCAGGGTTGTTTTGATTTGCATTTCTCTAATGGCTAATGAGGTTGAGCATTTCTTTAAGTGCTTCTCTGCCATTCGATATTCCTCTACAGAGAATTCTCTGTTTAGCTCTGTTCCCCATTTTTTAAGTGGATTACTTGGTTTGTTGCTTTTCAGCTTCTTTAGTTCTTTATATATATTGGATATGAGTCTTCTGTCAGATAAAGGGTTGGTGGTGATTCTTTCCCAATCTGTAGGCAGTCGCTTTATTTTGATGATGGTGTCCTTTGCTTTACAGAAGCTTTTCAATTTCATGAGGTCCATTTATTGATTGGTGCTCTTAGAGCCTGTGCTGTGGTGTTCTGTTCAGGAAGTTGTTTTCTGTACCAATGAGTTTTAGGGTTGTCCCTACTCAAGTGACAAAACAAGCTGGGGAGGCTATGGAGAAAGGGGAACCCTCCTCCACTGCTGGTGAGAATGTTAACTTGTACAACCACTTTAAGAATCAATTTGGTGCTTTCTCCAAAAATTAGGAGTAGTGCTTCCTCAAGACCCAGACATACCACTCTGAGCATACAGGAAAGATGTTCAACCATACAACAAGGACACTTGCTCAGCTATGTTCATAGCAGCTTTATTCGTAATATAGACACCCTTTAAAAGGATGTTTTATATATTTACATTGAAGCTTTCTCCGCGTAGTTAAAGAACATTATTCTGCGACTTTATAAATGGTCACGTCAAATAGGTGGGTGTGAGTGTGTGAAAGGAGAGTCGTGAAAATATTCTCCTTTGGTTGATTATTGAACATTCTAAACACTCTAGCTAGACAGACAGAATCAAGAACTTAAACAGAATTATCATGATAGAACTCAATTTGACAGAAACCAATGACTAGCTAAATGGAAGCTGGGTCTTGTCAGAGCTTGATAGACACATTTGGGAACAATAAAGTGTTAGGTACTTTATAGAAAATTGGAAGAATGAAGGTTGAAATAAGCTGTTGATTCTGTTAATTGAAGATACCTCTTTCTGTATAGATAAAACTTACAGAATAATGACAGTGGGATTATATTATGAGGGGTTAAAAAATTGAAAAGTGGTTATATAATTCTGGAGCCATTTTCTTAGCTTTGGCAGAGTGCAGGGGGAGTTATAGTATGACCTGGAGAGGACAGGGGCTCCCCAAGAACCAAATATATCAGGGCACAGGGGTCTTTTATGAGACTGTTTATCCAAGGACCATGTATGGCTATAACCCAGTACCCCTGCTCAGATGTAGCCCATTGTAGCTCAGTGTCCAAGTGGGTACCTAGTAGGGGGAACAGTGACTATTTCTGACATGAACTCAATGGCTGGCTCTTTCACCTCCCCCACCTCACCCCTGAGTGAGGAACAGCCTTGCTAGGCCACAGAGGAGGACATTGCAAACAGTCCTGAAGATACCTGATAAGCTAGGGTCAGAAGGAAGGGAAGGAGGACCTCCCCTATCAGTGGACTTGGAAAGGGGCAGGGAAGAGATGAGAGAGGGAGGATGAGATTGGGAAGGAATGAGGGAGGGGGCTCCAGATGGGATAAAAAGTAAATAACCTGTGATTAATAGAAAAAATATAAATTATAAAAAATAAAATAAAATAATAATATAGTCCTTGTTAAAAAATAAATTAAAGTTGGATAAAGTTTCTTATTTCTCCTCTTCTTTTATATAAGCGCAATTGCACAGAAGAATATATTGTTACATTTTCATTTTTAATCACATAGTTTCATAGCATCCATTTTCAAAGGATGTGACCTTTCCTTTCATTCAGTTGCTAGTTGACTAGTGTGCAGTTGTGAGTCAGGGGATGAATAATTCAGAGTGGCTAAGCAAGTGAAACTTGCTTTTTCTTCATGTCCGGCAGACTGAGATTTTGGGAAATGCAGAACAGCTAATGTTTCAGAGATACTTTTAAAGGAGATTTCCTTTTGTCATTTTGTACTATGTCCTCCATGAAGAGTGCTAATGTATCTCAAATGATTGATTCATGCAAAAAGAAAAAAAAACAACCTAAGTTATCAGTACATGATGGTTGACTGATGACTGTGTAGCATTCAATATCCTGTAAGAAACGAGAAGCGTTGGAAAGAAATTCACCTTCAGTTGACGTCTTTGCTGAGAGATCTGACTGACATAGTAGTTGGTACACTTTTTAGTGGAACACAGTCATATTTGGGTGCAGTGGGTGTAAGCTGTCTACAAGACTCTTACGTTGCTGATCTCTGAATTATTTTACCAATTGCTACATTTTATTAATGCAATTACTTAATTATTTATTATTTTTCTGATAAGGCTCCCTTCTAGCCTGGCCTGGCCTGACACTTGTGCATAGATGCAGATGACCTTGAACATCCAGGTCCTGACACTCCCGCCACACAAGTGGAGGAATTGCAGGGATGGACCAGAGCACCCACAGGCAAACTTGATTTTAATAGAAACTTGTGGTCTCCCCAGAAGTTGTGTATATCTGTGCATCAAAAAGAATGGATTCATGTAGTTTATTGTCTAACTAGGTTTAAATTATTAATTTTTCCTCCAGGAATTTTCTTTCAAATCAGATATTTTAAACATGCTATGCTTGGATGATAAAAAAAAAACAGTTAAATAAAAAATTATGATTTGCTGCAGTTAATTTATTTCTTTCAAAAAATTCAACTTTTACCAGTACCAATCTTCATGGAATTTTGTGAGTCATGTCTGGCTTATAAATGTCTTCATTAATAATATATATTTTTAAGCTAGTGATGCATGTTCTGTACTATTACAGGGGCCCAGTGTGTCTGTGGTGTGTGTGTGTGTTTATGTTATATTTGTGTGTCAGTGTATGCCATGTGTATGGGTTTTCAAGGCCAGGAGAGAGCATCAGATCACCTGGAGCTAGAGTTATATGTGGTTGTAAATGCCTGATGTGCCTTCTGGGAACTGAACTCTGTCCTCTAGAATATCAGCAGTGTTTTTAAACACTGAACCATCTCTCTAGTACTCCATTTCCTTCCTTACTAAATTCTTACATGGTGTAAAACAAACAAACAAAGCAAGCAGTTTCAGTACCTTCTTCCAACTACACAGTCACTGCACACATTACATGACTAGGCAATGGAGGGAATATATTCAGGATAGAAAGGAGGAGGCATCTAACTCCTCCATTTTTACACCAGGTCCAGAAAATATTTGTCAAACTCTACAAGCTCCTATTGTCTGATGGACTTTTTTTGTTTATGCTTTAGGGAAAAGGACTTTTCTACATACCTTTTAGTTCAAATTTCCTCCTTCTGTAATTCATGTTTAATAGTTATGCAAGGGAATATTGAGAATTTTGTAAATCTTAAATGTCAGCTGAGATGGAAACTGAAGCGCATTTACCGTTCACAAGGGACTGGGTGACTAAATGCAGATGTTCAGGAACTCCACCTGAGGTTTGCTGTGCTTCTTATCAGTAACATCCTGACTCCACGTTCTACGTTACTCACACAGAGTAGACAGTGTTTACATAAAATCTTTTTTATATTAATGAGGATGTATTTGCTACTAAAGTATTTACAAAGCCAGAGAGGTGCAGGCCATATGTGTGTCTGTAAGTATACATGTTAGTAAGTACGGGAGAAAATCCTTCCAACTGGACAAAAAATTAAAAGCTTTTGTGTTAAAGAATCTGTAATTCAGGAATTCTTTTCCCAGTTGTTTTCTTTTTATTATATTAGGTATAATTCTTTCACATAACAATCACAGATAAATAATTGTATTAATTTCACTTGACTGAGGATATTGATGAATTGAAGTATGTGGGGTCAAAGACACAGCCTGAGTAAACACCAGGACAGTGATTTAACATGCTGGCTATGCCTCTAACTCCACTGTCTTGTGGTCTGGAGGACCAGCTTGTATTTACTGACTCATCTTCGTAGAAGACATCCTGTTTGTCTCAAATTTTTCAGTGCATCAGAGCTCAATGATACCTTTATGTAGTTTCCCTTCTGTTTCCCTCATAATGTGCTTTTCTTTTCAGTTGCCGGGACTTCTTCTTGTACCTGGATAGCAATGCTGCTGCTTTTCTGGCTTGCTCGCCGGAGTCGCCTTTTCTTACGTTATTCAGCCATTTTCAGTCCACCAGCGGGCATACAGGAGCATGTTACCATGTCATGGATTTATATCCCCAACTGCTAACTTATTTTGTGAGATCCTGATCCATCTATCAAATCTGAAATATCTCATAGATTCATAATTCAACACCTGCAAAGCTTTATCCATAGATTCTCCAAAACCTCTCGATTCAAGCCTGCTTCCTTTCAGCTGACAAGCTAGAAATCTACCAGTCATCCCTCTTTGATCTGTATTTTTTTTTTAGCAAGTATCCATCCAATTAATCACCAAATCTTTAGCTTTCATCTCCTGAGTACAAGAAATGAAGGTTGCTAACCTATTAATAAACACCATCTCACTCTTGTTCTGACTTCTAGGATAGATGCATTCTCATTTTTCTTTGTGGACTCTTGGAAATTCCTTTGTGGAATTTAGAAGTGGCTTATTACAAGAGTGAGTTTTCATTTTGTTTGCATATGTGTATGTACACATTCATTATTGAGAGTGGCCCACCTCATTCAGAATTTATTGTTTACTGATTTCATAATTTAAAGACTTGTTTATGTGCTGCTTGATGGAACAAGGCAGTATGGCTTGTCGTGTTGATTAAACTTAACTGTTGAAGAGAAAGACAAATCCCTTAACAAAGCATAAAAATGAAGTGATTTTTTTTTTCAGGCTTTAGAGCATATCCATAGACAGTTCCTATGCTTTGCAGGATTTTTTTAAAAAAAATTTCTTTAAATTTGCCTTCTATTGAGGTCTACTTTGAAAGGCTGACAAAGGGGGGAGGGTAGAGGTGAATTTCACAAATTTAATCATTTTATAATTAAATACTAACTTGTTAAAGAGTTCCAAATCCCCATCGTGCCCTCTGAGAGGCTGGAAAACCCCATGACTCTGAAACTATTAAGCATTTGCTCCTGTGGATCCCCTGTGCAGAGGCTGAAGCCTGTGAGGCTTCTTTGGATAGGAAGACTTCTGTTCATGCCACAATGAATGATATATTCCCTTGGGGAAGATGTGCCAGAACCCACTAAAACTGCAGAGTCTCAGGAGCATACTTACCTTACCTGGACCTTGTAAATTCTTCAGATGAGAGGAAGGCTAATTATGTTTCCTGCTGAGTTGTGTTCTCACTAAAAGCAAAATGTAGTTCAAAACAATTCAGGAGCCTGTAATGGGAATGAGTTACTTCTTTAGGAACGAAGAATTTGTTAGTTCACATTTGTATTCCTGGAAAAAAAAATCCTGGTGCTTTTTAAAGGTGATTTACTTGGCAGCTTTTATTGAGCACACTAAAGTGATTGTTGTGATAAAACAGCCCTTCCTTTTATAGGCATGTACTTCAGCACTTTCATTTCCTTATTTTCTTCACTCTAACTTAATTAGATGTCTTTCAACTAGCTAAGAAAATAATTGTTAAGCAGCACCTGTTCATCTTGGGGCTAGAGATGCCCCAGTACTTAAAACAACTTAGTACTCTTCCTGAGCACCAGGGTTAAAGTCCTCGCATACACATCAAAAACATCTGCAATGGCAGTTGGCATGCACGTGATGTACTAACATACATGCAGGTACACATAAAACAAAGCATTTGAAATAAATCAAAATTACTAGATTGTGTTTTTTCTCCACTGCATATTGGTCACCTTTGTATGAGCCTTCACCCAGTTGTTACCATGTGAGTAAAGAAATATATCAGCACTTGACTTTGGAATATTCCTTGCCTCCTCCTTGATTAAACATACCCTTCAAGGATTTTAGGCAAGGGCTATTGGATCTTAGGCTTCCCTTGTTCTGGAATCTCCTTGTACTCTGAAGCTGTTGAGACTTTGTGTGCAGTTTTTGAAATGATTTTCTCTGCTTCTGGGTTATCTCACTCAGGATGATCTTTTCTGGTTCCCACCATTTGCCTGCAAATTTCATGATTTCCTTGTTTTTTATTGCTGAGTAATATTTCATTGTGTAGATATACAACAATTTCGGTATCCATCTTCGATTGAGGGACATCTGGGTTGTTTCCAGTTTCTGGATCTTATAAATAGAGCTGCTACAAACGTAGTTGAGCAAATGTCACTGTGGAATGGTGGGTATCTTTAGGTATACACCCAGGAGTGGTATGGCTGGATCTTGGGGAAGCGCTATTCCTAATTTTCTGAGAAAGTGTCAGATTGATTTCCAAAGTGGTTGTACAAGTTTGCATTCCCACCAGCAATGGAGGAGGGTTCCCCTTTCTCCACAACCTCTCCAGCACTTGTTGTAACTTGAGTTTTTAATCTTAGCCATTCTGATGGGTGTAAAGTGGAATCTCCAGGTCATTTTGATTTGCATTTGCCTGATGACTAAAGGTATTGAACATTTCTTTCTTTTTCTTTTTTTTTTTTAAGTTTGAAGTTTTATTTCTTCAACATTTAAATGAAAATCTTGAGACCTCCATTATGTTTTACTTACTCATTCATCATCATGGAAGAAACATGTCATACGTAAGCTGACAGATGGAAATAAAGATTTTGAGAGGCTAGTCAGTGACTTGTCTAGTAGAATGCTTACCCTGGATGCACAAACCTGAGGGTGTGATCACTGGCTCAGTATAAACTCTTTTTTTTTTTAATTTTATTTTTCTTTTTAGTTACATTTTGTTAACTCTGTGTCCCAGCTGTATCCCGCTCCCTCATTCCCTCCCCAACCCCACATTCCCTCCCTGGTCTCTTCCCTGCCCCTTTCCACGTCCACTGATAGGGGAGGACCTCCTCCCCCTTCATTTGACCCTGTTTTATCAAGTATTTTCAGGGCTGGCTGCAAAGTCCTCCTCTGTGGCCTAACAGGACTGCTCCTCCCCTGGGGGTGGGGAGGTCAAAGAGCCTGCCCTTGAGATCCTGTTAGAAATAGTCCTTGTTCTCCTTACTTTGGAAAACTACTTGGTTACTGAGCTACCACGGGCCACATCTTCTGGCACTTTCTCAGACAATTAGGAGTAGTGCTACCTCAAGATTCTGCTATACCATTCCTAGGTATATACCCAAAATTTGCTCAAGTACACAACAAGGACATTTGTTCAACTATGTTCGTAGCAGCTTTATTTGTAATAGCCAGAACTTGGAAGCAACCCAGATGTCCATCAACGGAGTAATGGATACAGAAATTGTGGTATTTTTACACAATGGAATACTACTCAGCAATCACAAAGGAGGAAATCATGAAATTTGCAGGCAAATGGTGGGATCTAGCAAAGATCATTCTGAGTGAAGTATCCCAGAAGGAGAAAGACAAACATGGTATATACTCGCTTATATAGACCTACAAGATATGATAAACATAATGAAATCTGCACACCTAAAGAAGATAATCAAGAAAGTGGACAAGGGCGAAGATGATCAATCCTCATTTAGAAAGACAAATGGGATGTGCATTGAATGTATGACAGGAGTCTACCGCAAAAGGCATCTGAAAGACTCTAACTAGCAGTGTTTCAAAGCAGACACTAAGACTCATAACCAAACCCTCTGCAGAGTGCAGGGAATCATATGAAAGAAGGGGAGTTAGTATGATATGGAAAGGATAGGAGCTCTACAAGTACCAAATATATCTGGGCACAGGGTCTTTTCTGAGACTGACACTCAACCAAGGACCATCTATGGATATAACCTAGAACTTCTGCTCGGATGTTGAACATTTCTTTAAGTGTTTCTCCATCATTCAATATTCCTCTGTTGACAAGTCTCTGTTTGGCTCTCTACCCCATTTTATATGATTACTTGATTTGTTGCTTTTTAACTTCTTGAGTTCTTTATATAATCTGGACATTAGCCCTCTGTCAGATAGGGTTGATGAATATGCTTTCCCAGTCTGGAGATTTTCCTTTTGTTCTGTTGATAGTGTCCTTTGCTTTACAGAAGGTCCTGTTTATTGCTTGTTAATCTTAGAGCTTGAGCTGCTGATATTCTGTTCAGGAAGTTGTCTAATGTGTCAATTTGTTCAAGGCTCTTCCCACTATTTCTTCGAATAGATTTAGTGTGTTTGGTTTTTATGTTGAAGTCTTTGATCCACTTGAAAGAACCACATGATATATATATATATATATATATATATATATATATATATATATATATGTATATATATATATATATATTCACCTATTAGTGGATAGTAGCCATATAATGTAGGATAAACACAGTAAAATCTATAGTGCTAAAGAGGCTAAACAGCAAGCAGGACCCTGGGGAAGATGCTTAATCCTCATTCAGAAGGGCAAACAGGATAGACACTGGAAGTGGAGAAGACAGGAGCCTACCACAGAGGGCCTCTGAAAGACTCTACCCAGCAGGGTATTGAGGCAGATGCTGAGCCAAACATTTGGCAGAATACAGGGAATCTTATGGAAGAAGGGGGAGATAAAAAGACTTGGAAGGGACAGGAGCTCCACAAGGAGACCAACAGAGCAAAAAATTCTGGGCCCAGGGGGGCCTGCAGACTGATGAATCAACCAAGGACCATGCATGGAGAGGATATAGATCATCTGCTCTGATGTAGCCCATGGCAGCTCTGTCTCCATGGGGGTTTCCTAGTAAGGGGAAGAGGGGCTGTCTCTGGCATGCACTTGGTTGCCTTTTCTTTGACTACCTCTGGCCAGGTGGTCTTAATAGGCCACAGAGAAAAAGGATCTAGACAGTACTGTTGAGACCTGATGGGCTAGGGTTAGACAATAGGGGAGGAGGACTTTCCATATCAGTGGACTAGTGGAGGGGCATAGGGGAAGAGGGAGTGAGAATGGGACCAGGAGGAAGTGAAAGGGGGTACAACTAGGATACAAAGCAAATAAATTGTAATAATAATAATAATAATAATAATAATAATAATAATAATAATAATAATTAGAAGGAGAGGAAGAAGAATAGCTAGAAAAAAATTATTTTCTCTAGGGCAACCAAATCCTTTGCACTCTTCCTTCCTTCCTTCCTTCCTTCCTTCCTTCCTTCCTTCCTTCCTTC
>NW_026587216.1:47333210-47355807 GCF_907164565.1 Psammomys obesus | reverse complement strand
TCTTTCTTTCTTTCTTTCTTTCTTTCTTTCTTTCTTTCTTTCTTTCTTTCTTTCTTTCTTTCTTTCTTTCTCTTCTTCAAATAAAATGTTTCTGTCTTTCAGATGAGAAAGGAGACACTGTACCTTTGTCTAGTTTTACAAAATAATTATTGAGTTTTAGCAAAAAGAATCAGGGAGGAAGAAAGATTCACAGAACCCTTGGAGTAGGCAGGGGTGAGGGAGTCGTTTCTCTGAATTTGCTGTCTGACTTTGGGTTTCTTTCCTATTGTTGGTTGTTGTGTTTTGTTGGTTTTATTTTTGTTGCTGTTACATGTTTCTTTTCTCTTAGTCTGCTTCTTTTTGTTGTTGTTGTTACTTGTTCCTATTTTTTTTTATTCTAAAAATCATTATATAGTGGCACTAACAAGCTGAAAAGAAATTTGGAGTAAGACTTATTTAAGTACTGTAAAGCAAGGCCCAGCCTGGAGCTGTTATGAACTCATAGTCTCAGTATTCAGGAGGTTGAACAGAAAGTTTACCAGGAATTGAAGACTCATCCTGGACTAAACTTGGGATTGAGGCTAGCTGCTGCTGGCTTCATAATGAGATCTCTTAAAAACAAACAGAAAAAGACAATGTGGAACTGAAGGTCAGTACAAAACAAGGACAATAGGTCCTACAGGAAGCAGACCTAACTCCCTCCCTAATCTCACCGTCTTTACTCGTTTTGTATATTTCTCTGTAGAAGAGTCTTTGAGAATCAACTATTTGCTTTAAGTGAGGAGAAGACTTTAAAGTGCTTTTGCCCTTTTTTATTTGTAAAGTAAATACAGGTTTTTCTATGTATTTCACAATGTGCCTTGTGAGTCATTTATGGTACAACATACTATAATTTAACAAAAAACGAAATTCTATGCTTCTAGTAGTTAGAGATGCTATTTGATCATTTATTTTCAAAACTACATTTGAATTTATCTGCAGTTTGCAAAAGCAAAAATCAAGGTTCATTGTTTAGAGAACAGAAAAGAGGCCACATACACCTCATGGGATAAAATATGATTCATGCCTTGGAATGCCTGACTCCAAAGACTGTTTCCTTTCATATGAAAAACTTCAGTTTGTATAGAGAGTAAATAAAACATGTTTCTTTCTTTGACATGCATGAGCCCAATATTTATAAACTATTAGATATAATTTTAGTTCTCCCAATGGGGCAGAGAGCCATCTTCTGCTCTGATGTGTATTTTGTGGTCAAGAATAACACTCAGCTCTGATTGTGACTCTGTTCTTCACTAGTGCACATCATGTCAAGCCGCGTGCCTTATCCCAGTGCCATGCACACTGCCTGCATACGTCTGATGAGATCAACACTATTGGTCTATTGTATTGTATGGAGCCAGCTTGGCTCAAATTCCAGTTTTTGGTGTCTCAGGCATAATTCTTAGTTTTCTTCAAGGATCAAGAACTAACGAGATTTGTACTCTTGACACTTTAATATATGTATTCCCTTCCCACCCTGTCAAACATTACAGGTCTCAGGATAGCTCTCATTCTGTTGGGCACACTACCTTGGTAAATCATTTTAGGCGGTGTGAAGTTCTACAGCATATAAATATGTTCTGTTTCTCTACATTTACATGACAACCTGTTAGAGAAAAATCCCTTTAATTTTGTCAAATAACAATTTTCAGAGGTGATCAAGATGCATTGAAAACAGAATGACTTGCTAGAATTAATAATTACTTAATTACCGAAAGAAAACATTATACAAATTGTGATATTTTCTTATTTGTAAAGGAAGGTTGTAGATTTGGTTCACGTATTAGTTTTCCTATGAAGCAGTTTCTTTTTTTTTTCTTTTTTCCCCCATAAGCCCCTCTCTCCTCCCCTCTCGATCCCTTCTTCACCTGTGTCCCTCCCCAAATCCACTGATAGGGGAGGTCCTCCTCTCCTTCCTTCTGATCTTAGTCTATCAGATCTCATCAGGACTGGCTGCATTGTCATCTTCTGTGGCCTGGTAAGGCTGCTCCCCCTTCAGGGGGAGGTAATCAAAGAACAGGCCAATCAGATTATGTCAGAGAACCAGTTTCTTAGCTATGAGCTAATCTTAGTTTACTCTGGAAGACTTTTAGCTAAACCTTCTGGTTTTCCTTACATAACAGGTGATATAGAATACATACTACCTTAGACACTATGTTAAGTATTTGTAATAAATTAGCCAAAAAGAGAAAACTGGCTCTTTTCTGTTGTGAAATATATATATATTTAAGTTGGGAGAAATACAAAGTGTCATTCACTGTAACAAATGTTTATAAGAATTACAAAGTATCCAGATTAGGATTATCTTTAAAGCACGAGTATCTATTGCACACTGTGAATATGTCTATTGCATATATGTGTTAGAAGAAGGATGGTAATGCTAAAGAGCAAACACTTCAATGGTCTCCAGAAGAAAAATTATATTGTAAGATATATTAGAAATTTTAGATTTTCTTCAATACTTAATGCAAACCTGTATACGATATGGTTCAGTTGACTCATTAAACTACTAATTGTTGAAACTACAATCAAAGCCCAGCACTTATTGCTTTGATACTTATGATTTCTTATAGGAAATGACAATATATTGTAGAAAGTGGTAAACTTCACTTGAAGCAAGAACATCAGTGCTATTAGAAAAAAAATAGAATTGCAGAAAGGTTAGGGGATTATCATTTCAGAAAAAAAATAATCCTGAATGACTGCTGAAGACTAAGCAGGCAGAAGTTGCAAGTGATGGTTTCAAAGTAGCCACAGCGTCAACATCACATGGGATTCTTGGTCACTGTAAAGGCCAGAGTTTGCAGCACACTGAGTTAAATAATAAGCTAGTACACAATATTTGTCAGCTAGTTCATCTTATCTATTTACGCTGTAAATGAATAACAGCTTTTAAATTGAAAATTTAATGGTATTTTAAAATTGAAAGTTAAAATAAAAGATGCAAATGTTGACATGAATGATGTCTAGGAAAGTTCTGTGGATATATTCAGGGTAGAACATTTCCTATTTCCTGGCATATTGCTTGTGAGGGTAACAAGCCGGATAGTTAGAGGAATAGCATTTAAATTCTGGTTACCCGAGCAACTGGAAGTTTACATGTACCAATTACTAGACAAAATGCAGCAGCTTAAACACATCTGGATAACACAGTTAATAGATTGGTTTTGTACGTGACAATTTTGAGATGTCTAACAAATTTTCAAGGTGAGATACTGAACAGGCAGTAAGCAAATTTGGAATTTGTGGAAACTCGCTTAAATTAGGGAAATTTCAAAACAGCTAGACTAGATATTATTGCCACCATGGACCACTTCTTTCTAAACACGTAGACAGAGAAACAAGAAATTGCAAACCTGGCTTGTCATGCCCTCTTAAAGTTAAGAGGTTTAGACTACAAGATTAGCCTGGGGAAAAGCCTATGAAGAAATATCCAATTAGGTAAGAGAGGCGAGGATCAAGTATATTCTTGGAAGTCAGGTGAGCAAAGTGATCTAAGCAGGACAGTGTCATATCCTGGGAGGCCAGCTAAGTTGAGGTCAGAATTGGATACTGTTTACAGCCATAAGGAGGTGTCAAATTTTTCTGTGGAATTAGGGCTAAGGTTCAGATATTAGTATTGGCGTCATACTCACCAGTGTGCACACAACAATCTTAATATCCAGGTGAGAAACATTTCAAGCACAAAAAAAAAAAAAATGACTTTTGAAGGACCTGAAGAACAACCAAAAATAGACAGAAAATGAAGGAAAATTGACCCTTGAAAAATAGAACATAGCAGGTGAAATGTGAATATGCATTTCATTTTTCATGATTCCATTTCTCAGTCTAGGTTTACAGCAGAAATCCAAGGCTTACAAACTTATGCTGTCAGGGCACAGAGCTCAGAGCCTGGAGGAGCAGCTTGGAAATTCAAGTGGGAATCCATGGAGGTTAGCTTCAAAATCCGTAAATTAATTGAAATACACACACGTAGAGAGTTTCATTGCCAGTTAAATTAGTATCTAAAAACAAAAAGAAGCAGAACCTTCAGTTCTCAACCACTGCAGAAAAGATATCAAAGCTAATATCTTTATGACCCCTAAAGCAAAGGGTTAATGCCTTTTAAGTAAAATTTACATATCTGTGGTACATACAGTGCATTAAATACAGCTGCAAGAGCATGACAGCATTATGGGACTTAAGTTATCAGATAAATAGTCAAGAAAAATATTACTAGATGATCCAGAGGGTGGGAATAATAGTGGGTGAGGCACTTTAAGTGTGGGCTTGGAGCAAGGGCAACAATTATTTTAAAAAGCTGCACTGAACGAACCTGAGAAATCTTATCTAGACAGTATAAAAAAGAAAATTAAAAGCAAGTATTATGCATAAAATATATAGATATTCAAAAGTCAATATTTCTTTCAAGAATGTTCAGTTATAAATAGACGTGTTTCTAATAATATAACTTAAAGTACATGAAGGAAAACTTGCTGAACTGGAGAAATGGACGGTGTAAACACAGTTGTGTAATTTGTACATTTTATTAAGTTGCTGAATGAGCTGACAAAGTGTCAGCACCAACGCTGATTTGATGAGTGCTTCTGCCCACCCACCTCCATCTTATGGAGAGTCATGCAACCTGACAGCTGCAGAATTAACTCTTTAGAAGTGTAAGATGGATTTCACAGATGAAGAACACGTAAACTCTAGACTCAGTTAAAATTATCCTCTTAGGTGCTAAGGACTGAGTACTTTACCCACATTGGAATTACATGAGAAAGCAGATAAAAGGGAGCGAGGCACTAAGGACACTTCGAGATCCGATTGGATGTAGTCTTCTGTAGCCATCTCGGAAGAGAGAACTGTCCTTGGTGAGGGGTGAAGACTACCTTGATCTTTGGGTACAACAACAATTTTGTGTAGATTGTTATTAATGATTATGCGTGTTTAGTAAGTTAGTGGTTGTAGATTCTACTCAAATAACCATGGTATCATGAGCACCAACTAGCTTCATTTCCATCACAAGGCATGGTGTGTTGGTTGAATGAGTCCTAAATCCAATTGGAGAGTTGTTGGTTATTGCAGATTACAGCTTCCCAGCTGCATAAGACCCTAAGTGACGTTTCTCTGCTGCAGCCAGGAGAGCACCTGGTAGCATCACCAGACCTAGCTCTCAGGGAGGGAGCTTCCAGTTCCATTCTAGCTTTATTGTTCTCCTCGCTATAATCATAGTGTGCCGTAGTCAGCAATACCAGCTCTTGGTGTGGCTCTCAGTTGCTCATAATAACTAGTTAGCGTGATTTCCTATCAACTAGTCCTGGTGGGCAACTGAGAACCATGCCAAAGCCTGTATTGGTTAAGGGCATCGGGTGCCTTCCCTGACCAACAACTCACTGGGAGGGATCTTGTCTGGCAATAGGGTTTTTGCTTAGTAAGTCTTGGCTTTCCCGAGCAGCATTATCCAGACGTGGGGGATGTCTCCCTTCTAACTTTCCCTGTATATTTTTATGACATAATGTGAATTGACTCACAAAGTAATGATTTTCCAAGTGGCTTTTTCATGCGTACTTAGTTTTGTTTAGCCCTCCTTACCACCTCTCCTACCTCCTCTGTTAACAATACCTATCCCTGCTTACATGTTTTCACTCCAAACATTCCCCTCTCCGCTTCAAATTACTTATGTCAACACCCTCCATCCCTTCAGGTATTCCTAAGCAATGGCCCTTTTCTCATGCTCTTATTCCAGAGTACTACTGGTTTAAACAAACCAGTCCAGTGATTTGAAGCTCTGAAGGATACACATCTGGGAGAGAATGCATACTGTACTCTTCAGAGATTAGTTACCTGCTAAACATAACTATCTAGCTTCATTCATTTATTTATGCAAATTTAATATTTTTAATTTGCAGCTGAATAAAATTCCATTGTGGCTATGTACCACGTTTCCGTTATCCATTCTTCAGTTGATGGGCATCTATCCATTTCCTGGCTCATTTGGAATAGAGCAGTGATGAACAGGAATAAGCTAGTATCCCTGGCCTTCACAGCCCCTGTCGCCTTTGAGGACTCCTCCTCAGAGGTGGATGACTGCCTTATTTAAGCTGGAAAAGGCCATACCCTATCTGAATCAGGAGGATGACCCCAGGAGACAGCCATAGCCACTTTCCTATCTCTGGGTATGGCTGCTCTATGTCACCCTCCAGGTACACGCCGAGAGTGAGCCCTTTTCAAACTGCTTCTTAGTTATTCTGATGAAGTTTCTGGGTTCACATTGTGAGCATATGCTCTAACCCAATGACACGCAGGTCTAGTTTGTTGCTGTCATCTTACTCCTGACTCTCAGATGAAGCCTCACTGTTTCCAGAGAACAGCAGCTGCTGTCACTGCACACTTTGTTAATTTCATTTTTCTATGTCATACAGTTAGGAAATTTGATCTACCAATTGAGATCAAAAGGAAAGCTTATCTTTGATAGCACTGACATTTGACAGTAAGCTTAGTTGCAACAGTGCTTTCTTTGCTGTTCCTTTGACCTTGATATTTAGGATTTACAACAATCAGATATTTGTGTTGAAAATACACTTAGGTTGTAGTCAAAGAATGACTTTTTCCCCTGATATTCTAGGGCTGTCTTAATTTTTCAACATTTTCTTTAAGGTTCCAGAACTATCTGTTTCTCTTTTTGGTCATTTCCTCCTTCCTATCTTTCAGCTTTCATGGTAAGAATGCAGGTTGCTGCCTCTTCTCCAATGCACGTGCTTTGAAGATACATATAATGCTCTAACCTGGTGACCTCTTGTTTTTATAGCACTTTTCACTGGCATTTAAAGATCAACTTGTGCAAACACCAAGTTTTGGTTTTATTCTCCAAGATTTTATTCTGGTTGCCCTGGAGTGAGTCCGCTAATTATAGCCAGACTGTGCCAGCTGTTGCCTTGTTCCATTGACAGATTTATCAATTTCTTCAACATCACCTTTACACCTGAAATTCTCTCTTCAATCTCAGGCATTCTCTTGGTGATGCTTTTATCTGTAGTTCCTGTTCTCTTCTCTTTGTTTCCCATCTCCAAGATCTCAGTTTTTACTTTCTTTATTGCTTCTACTTCAATTTTCATGTCTTGAACAGTTTTATTTATTATTTTCTTCACCAGGTTGATTGTATTTTCCTGTATTTCTTTAACGGATTTATTCATTTCCTCTTTAAAGACCTCTATCATCTTTATAAAATTAGATTTAAGGTCATTCTCTTGTACTTGAGTTATGTTAGGATATCCAGTGTTTGCTGTAGTAGGATACTTGTGCTCTGGTGATTCCTTATAGTCCGGGATCTTTTTGAGTATGTTCTTATACTTTCGCCATCTGGTTTTCCCTGATTGGTCTGGTTGGTCACTGGGGATGCAGGCAGAGTTGTGGGCTTGAAAATTGATTGTAGGGGAGCAGATGCCCTTACTGCCATTGGGTGTACCTCAGGGGGACTTGACAGTCAGGGGGTTTATGAGAAGGGGATATAACCTGGATGTTCCTGGTTATAGGTGGGACTCCTGGGGAGGGCTGGCAGTGTGTGGACAATGAAACTTAGTGGGTAGTGTAAAGATCACCTCTTCTGGTGATATCTTCTGGGGATGACGCAGGGGACCTGACAGGCAGGAGAATTGAAGGGCATGGTCTAACCCTGATGTTCTGGGGCCTCCAGGCTTCCTAGGGAAGGCAAGTAGAGCAGTGTGTGGACAATAAATCTCAGGGGCCAGCGTACATCTCACATCTGCTGGGCATGCCCTGGGGAACCCTCATATTTTTTTTTATTTTTAACTTTTATTTTTTTATTATTACCATTATTACAATTTATTCAATTTGTATCCTGGCTGTGGCCCCCTCCCTCATCTTCTCCCAAACCCATGCTCCCTCTCTCTTCTCCCCCTGTCCCCCTCCTTTAGTCCACTGATAGGGGAGGTCCTCCTCCCCTTCTATTTGACCCTAGTTTATCAGGTCTCATCAGGACTGCTTTTGCTTTGTTTCTGAAAGCGAAGCCATTGTGTCCTATTGGTTTGAGTATGTCATATTTTCATTTTCCTTCAATTTTAAATTTTTTTATTAATTTATGTCTTGACCTTTTTACTTTTTATTTTATTTTATTATGTTATTTATTTCCTGTCGATGCCCTCAGCTTTAATCCATGGTGGTGGATTAGGATGCTGCATTATTTCAATTTTCTTGTATCTGTTGTGATTTGTTTTGTGTCCACGTAAATTGTCAGTTTTGGAGCAGTTTCTTCCTTAATCCAGCTGTCACTGAGTATCAAGTTGTTCAGTTTCCATATGCATGTAAGCTTTTTGTTATTTCCATTGTTGTTGAGGTCTAGCTTTAGTTCATGGTGGTCAGATAGAATACAGGGGATTAATTTCTTTGGTCTCTACATTTAGCACTTTGATTTTCACTTTTTGTGGGGAATTTCTTTCCTGCTCTAGTCTACTTAAGGTTCTGCGTACTTCATGTACCATGTTAGGAATCTCTGTCTTTAGGTTAGGAAATTTTACTATTTTATGTTTTTGTTGAAAATATTTTTTGTTCTTTCACTTGGTTTCCCTTTCTTCTTCTATTCTTATTATTTTCAAATTTGATTTTTTTTCATTGTTTTCCAGATTTCCTGAATGTTTTTGCCTGTACTTTTTTCACTTAACATTTTCTTTTACTGAGGCATCTACTCTTTATTTTTGCTTCAATGCCTGAGATTCTCTCTTCTCTCTCCTGTGCTTTGTGAGTTATGCTTACCTCTGAGGTTTTTTGACTTCCTACATTTTCATATTCAGTTTTATCTCCTTAGTGACTTTATTTTTTTAATTAAATTCTATTTTCATGACTTAAATTGTTTTCATTATTTCATTCCACTGTTTGTGTTTTCACTGACTTTATTGGTGGATTTGTTTGTGTTCTTTTTAAGGCTCTTGAACATATTCACAATTATTCTTTTGAAATCCTTTTCTTAGACTTCAGTTATATTGCATTCCCAAGGTCTACTAAAATAGGGTAAATAGATTATTGTAAAAACATGTTGTCCCAGTTGTTAATGATTTTCCCCCCACGGGTGTCTACATCTACAATTGGGAATTATTTCAGTGATTAGTGTTGATATCTGTTCTTGTCTTTGTTGGACTAGTGCTCCATTCCTTGGTTTCTTTTTCTCTGTTTGGATCTTAGGAAACTGTGATGGCTATGGGTTGCCAGGTCAGAGTGCTTTTGTAGATTGTAGGTGGCAGAGTGGAAAAGAGGTGGGCTAAGGGGAAAGGCTTTGAGAAATTCAGGAAAGAGCTAAGTGGGTACTGTTCACACCTAAAGGTGGCGTGTCCCGGGGAGTTGGTGTGGTGGAAAGAGGCGAATCCTGCAGAATGGAGGTAGGGAGGAAAGACAAGTCTACAAGGAAGTCTGATTAGGAACAAGGATAAGCGAGAGATTGTAATGGAGCCCAGGAAGTAGATTTAAATGGCTTCTGAGTCCCTGGTCCAGTGTGGCTTTTGGGGGTTTT
The DNA here is from genome assembly GCF_907164565.1 of Psammomys obesus. Taxonomy (NCBI): domain Eukaryota; kingdom Metazoa; phylum Chordata; class Mammalia; order Rodentia; family Muridae; genus Psammomys; species Psammomys obesus. Next base: position 47,346,284 of record NW_026587216.1, on the reverse strand, counting down.
GGTAGAGCATGGTATAATGATGTTTTAAACATGTTTTTCATAAAAAAATTTTATATTGAGTATGCCTTCATAAAAATCTTAATGAAATGATTCCAAATAAAATATTAGTTATCATGAATTGTGTTCTATAAAAATATTGTGCATTGTGGTAAACTTTTATACATGACTTAACACATTTGTTTAAGCAATTAGTAGTTCTCTAACAGGAATATACAATAGCATCGCTTAAGCAATATTTAACATTATCTGCAAAGGGGCCTGCTCAATCTTCACAAAAACTCCAGAGGTAATTTTGATGCATTCAGTTACAGCCAGTATTTTAGATTATACATTCTTTAAAGTTCTCAAATAAAAAAAGAAATTAAGAAGGCATGATAAAAATGACCAAGAATTTGCATTATATAGTGAGACATCACAAATCAAGAGGTATATATATATACCTCTTCCTTAGCTGACAAATAATTTATTATCTTGGTTTACTTTGGCATTAATATATCATATTTTCTAATTTTTCTATAGCTAAAATCTTTTGTTACTACTAATAATGATTTTCCTTGTCATGTATTGGAATTTTTATTTTATATTTGATACAATAAAAAATTGTCTCAGTTTCTTGAGTTTATGCTATAGTTAGACAACTCTTGCTACCTCTGCTAGAACAAAATAATTATTTAAAAACAACAGTAAAGTATTTGATTACAATTCCATATATATATATATATATATATATATATATATATATATATATACATACATATATATATCTTTTCATTATTCTTTTTTTCTGCCTACAAACAATTGTTTTTAACTGACTGAAGAAGTTATTATGTTTATTTTATTCCAATACATAACAAAAACTAGATATAAATACAGCGAAATTTGGAAGATGTGATCATGTCAAATAGAATAGGATGAAACTGATGGTACCTCATCTCCACACAGCACTTAGTATTTTTTATTGAGAAGGGAAAATAAAGGCTGAGCTTGAACCCTAATAATATGTTAGTGTAGTGTAGGTCTTTCCGTAACTGGGGTTATTTAGTTCTTGATCAAATATCTAGTAGTTAAGGATCTTTATTCTTAATTTTTAAGGATTTATTTTTTTATGTTTCATGTGTTTGGCCTGAATGTGTATGTGTGCTAATGTTCTGTCTATGCCGAGCTGACGTCCTGATGGAGTTTTCAAAACTTTACTCAGTGGCGTGGGGGTGGGGGCGGCCACCTTTACCAAAGTCTTCCGGGTCTCCACCAGGGGATCATGAAGTAAAGTTACACTGTTTAAAGAATGGACAGTTCTTTGTTGTAAACACATACACTTGCTCTATAATTACTGCATTCTGCTCTGTGTCCTTGTGGGGCTTGCTACAGTTTCCGCCGTTAAATTTTGATTGTTATTTACTTCTACATGCTGGCCAGATGGCATGTGACCTACACACTTGATCATGTCTCCTGTTACAGGTTCTATGCAGAATGACTTTTACATCATGTAATGTGTCAGGGCAATAGTATTTCTTTAGAACTCTGAAAATGACTACACAATGCTGTGCCTATATCTTTGTGGAAAGCAACCCAGAGTTGAAAATACGTGCTTTCATAGTGGAAAGCTTGTCTCAGCACACTCTAGGTCAAGGATTTGCTAGGACTGCATTGGTCTGGCAGGTATCCACTGTCCTCTGGAGCATGAAATGACCAGCATATCCAAAGTACTAGTCACTTCCCGCTTATCCAGTGAAATTTTACTGTGACTGCAATATATGAACAGATCTTGTGTATTTTCTAGTACACAAATGACTCACATCATTTTTGACTGTGCTAGGGAAGACTATTAAATTTTTTCCCCAAAGACCATTGATGGAGATAACCTAGAACAGATGTAGCCCATGGCAGCTCAGTCTCCAAGTGGGTACCCTAGTAAGGGGAGCAGAGACTGTCTCTGACATGAACTCAGTGGCTGGCTGTTTAATCACCTCCCCCTGAGGAGGGAGAAGCCTTACCAGGCCACAGAAGAAGACAATGCAGCCAGTCCTGATGAGACCTGATAGGCTAGGGTCGGAGGGAAGGGGAAGAGGACCTCTTCTATCAGTGGACTTGGGGAAGGACATGTGTGGAGAAGGGGGAGGGAGTGTGAGATTGGGAGGGGGCCATGGGGAAATACAAAGTGAATAAACTGTTATTAATAAAAATTAAAATAAAAAATGGAAAGAAAAAAATTTCTCATGGGCAGAAAAACCAGAACCAAGCTGTGCATATTTTCCATCACATGCAAACTCTTAGAGAAACTTTTTCTAATGGAAAAGATTGAAGAGGATGAGTTTTCTAGATCAATGGCCTCACACACATATTGTAAATTATGTTTTGTATTTAAAGTTCTAAAACTGCTTTATCATCTGCATCAGGATTACCATGTGATAGAGTTTCCAGGGAGACCCCTCTCTGCCATGAGCTGTGTGTGTGCATATCCACATGCCTATGTGTGGAGTATACACTGTTCAAACAAATCAACTGATTTATAGTGGAAAACATGATCCATGTGGCTCAGAGGGGAAAATCTCTGAGAAGCTAAGCCTTACAACTTGATTTTTCTTTTTCTTTTTAAACTCACTAATCTACTGTTTATCATGGACTTCCAGGCTTTTTCTACATACATACATAAATGTGTGTGTGTGTGTGTGTGTGTGTGTGTGTGTATACATATATTACCACTGGGTTCTTACAGATGCTAAGCATATTTTAGCCAATTATATATTCATGGATGAAAGAAATGACAAAGAAGCAGGTCCATATATCTACTGGAAAGCTAAAAAAATAAAAAATAAATAAAAACCCTCAGAACTATGAAAAACCTAACACAAAACCAGTGGCCTAATCTTGTTTATCGTCTCATCTTATAGTGTAGTATCATTATCATCTCAGATCCAAGCTCTGCCAAAAATCCTACAACTTACATAGACTCCTTTTCCCCTAAAGAATGGGTGCATGGCCTGTGGTGAATTACTGAGGAGAATCACTTCTTTTTAACATTTCTCTCTCTCTCTCTCTCTCTCTCTCTCTCTCTCTCTGTGTGTGTGTGTGTGTGTGTGTGTATCACTTCTCTCCTTCACAGTGTGTGACCTTGGGTTGTACCCTGCTTATTAAGCTTGGTAGCAAAGGGCATGTGCCTTTTCTAGTTGAGCGATCTTGCCAGGATGAGAATTTCTTCTGTATGTACTTGATGAGTAGCCACTCGTTCCTCAGTCAGGAGGTCTGGCTTTTCTCTCTTTCTTTCTTTCTTTCTTTCTTTCTTTCTTTCTTTCTTTCTTTCTTTCTTTCTTTCTTTCTCTTTCTTTCTTTCTTTCTTTTTCTCTCTCTTTCTTAAAAATTACTTTATTTTTTTATTTACTTTACATCTTAATCATAGCCCCTCCCTCCGCTCCTCCTACTCCCATCCCCCTTTCTTTCACACTCCTCCCTCCCCTACTCCTCAGAAAGGGCGAGCTCCCCCAACAACCCCCCCCCACCACATCAAGTCCCATCAGGACTGAACGTGTCCTCTTCCCCTGTTGCCTGGCAAGGCAGCCCTGCCAGGGGGAAGTGATCAAAAAGCAAACAATAGAATCCATGTCAGAGACAACCTTCACTCCCCTTACTGGGGAGACCACATGAGATGCCCCATCTGCTGCATCTGTGTAGGGACCTCAGTCCAGTCCATGCATGATCCTTGGTTAGTGCTTCAGTCTCTGCAAGCTCCTCTGAGCCATGGTTAGTTGATCTTCTTGTGAAACCCCCGTCCCCTCCAGGACCTTCTATCCTTCCCCCTGACACTCTGTTTTGCCAAATGTTTGGCTGTGAGTCTCAGGATCTGTTTTGATCCACTGCTGGGTGAAGCCTCTCCGAGAACAGTTATGCTAGGATCCCATCTACAAGCATAGCACAGTACCATTAATAGTGTCAAGGGTCAACTCTCTCCCATGGAGTAGGTGTCAGGTTGCTGGCTTTTCTTTTTGATGTAAGCTTAGCCCAAGAAGTAGTTCAGGTTGGAGAACTGGGAGGAAAGACTTGTGAGTAGAGATCAGCTTTGCTTATCCATTCTTGACCCCTTTTGGTTTCATAGTAAGCAAGTTTTCTTTTCTTTTTATTTTGGCACCCAGTTGTTTTGTAAAGATAGGAAATATTTCACATGTAAATGGCTTTAAAATAATCATCCATTGGTAAACACACCATCAAAAAGGGTATAAATGGTCCACAATTTAACTTTAGAATTCTTCTTCAGAAACCTGGATTTGAAGTATCTTAGAGAATCAAAATCAGTCTCTTTTTTTCTTTTTTTCTTATTTTTATATTAATTATAGTTTACTTACTTTGTATCCCAGCTGTAGCCCCCTCTCTCGTTCCCACCCAATCGCATCCTTCCTCCCTCATCTCCTCCCATGCCCCTCTCCACTGATGGGGGGGTTCCATCTCCCCTTCCATATGACCCTAGACTATCAGATCTCATCAGGACTTAATAATAGCTGCTAATTTATCTTTTGGTCTCTCAGTAGCTTCTTAGCTGATCCTCCTTTTTCTCTGATGATATTGCCAACTTATTTTCCTTGTAAAGTGGCTTAATAGAGTGACATTAATGCACCTTCATATTCACTAGTATCTATGTGGAGCAGAATTATAGGGGAATATGCCTTAAGTGAATAAATCTTTGGCACCAGTAAGGATGAATGCTAAAACCTGCAGGAATGCAATTGAGATAGAGATGCAAATGCTTTTCCCATTCTCTCTCTCTCTCTCTCTCTCCTCCTCCTCCAAGTAGACAAGAGAGGAAGAGGAAGGGTAAAGGATAAGGAGGGAGTGAGAAAGAGGACCTTAGAATGGAGGATTGGGTGAGGGCAGCAATGGAGGGTGGGAAGAGGGGAGATAGGCTGCTTCATATACTTCCTTTGGTAGTTTGGCCTAGACCAGTTGAGTTTTAGATAATAGCTCTACTTTACCATTATCAGAGCATTTCAGTATTTCTCCCATCATCTCTCTGTTCATTCCAAAGTCTCCTTGGTATTTAATATAGGGCACCGATTCTTTGAGATTCTTATGGAGCAAAGCATTGCTATAGCTCTAAACACCATTGCCAGTACATGACATTCAAATTCATGTAAAGGTGCTACCTTTTTGACTACCTGTTTTTATCTGTTTTGTTGTTTGTATTGTTGTTTCCTGGCCTTGTTTTTCAGTATTCAGAATTCATGTCCTCACTAGGCGTTCGATCACAACTGCCATCAATGAAATCTTATAGTGCCTTCTCTACAAAAACATGACTATTTTCTCTTAGAGTGGTCCAGTGGTATAAGCTCTATTGGGATGTGCTTATATTTGACTCTTAGTCAAAGACAGCAGGCAGGGCAGGGTGATTGATAACAAAGATGGCAGTTTTGTCCTGTACTATATCCGGTTGGGGAATCCTAAGCAAAAAGGGATTGGCAGTTGCTCTGAATTGTGTCTTTCACTGGGATATTCTGCCTACCAAGAAGGTTCATGCCGTTCTAGACAGACAAGGCTCTCCCCTGAAACATGAAGACCCACAATACAAATGTTCAGGCATCTCTTTTAAAGAGGCCGATTTTGTCGTGGAGCATTATCCAGGAAGAACTCAGTTTCCTGATGTTGTACTAATTATCTAATGAGTTCTAGGCCTCATCTTAAGCTCCAAACTGTAGTGAAAGACTCCCGGTCGAGCCTCTCTGGACGGGGAGACCCCACTTCCCAAGGAACAGCGAAACCAGCCTTCGGATGCAAGCCGCAAGAGGTTTATTTCGATACACGGGTACCCGGGGCGACAAAGTCTCTCGGAGGACTTGCGCACCTCTCGGTTGGGGTGACGGGTTTTTATAGGGCTTGGGAGCAAGAAGCACGGTTACAGAAGCGAGAAGCATAGTTACAGGGATCTGATTGGGCGGTTTGAACAAAGCCATAGTTAGGTCACATATTCGAAACAGAGAAGGCGGGAAGACAGACGTGAACTGAGTCACGTAGCCGGAACAGAGAAGGCGGGAAGACGGATGTTTCAGGCGCCCAACCGCAGATATCCTGCTGTTGGGCATCTGTCCTGCCTTGCCTCTGACCCTGCACTGCTCCAGTCTTGCAAAATAGTGTTGCCAGCATTATGCTAGGGCTTTATTCTTTCAGTAGTAGATGGAGATTTTATTAAATCCTGATAGGCAAGCCCACTACTTCCTATGCTTTGACTAATAGGTTGGAGCCTGTCCTCCTATTTTCATACAGGTCATTCTCAGCAATAAATACTCATTTTCATAATTTTTCATTCACTACATCCTTCTTCTATAACTACAAAAAATCAAAGACTGCATAAGTTAGTGTATTGGCAAGTTAGGTTGTGGTCTACATGCCATAGAGAAAAGGCCTCAGTAAGTTTTTCTATCTCATTATCATGGGGACTATTAAATGGAGTCATCTTTGTCAGCTGGCAAATGAACATTCAAGTTTAGAATCATTCTTAGTAAAGTCTTAAAGAACTCACTTAAGGAGGCCTTACATTAGGTTTTTAAGCAATGGAGCTTTGAAAAGAGGTATTCCTGTGTGAGACATAGTTCTTTAAAAAATAAAAAAAATAAATAAAAAGCTTGTTTGGCAGCCAGGGAAATAGCAGAGTAGGGAGAAAGGCAAGAAGATAATGATGGCCCAGACAGGGAAGTATAGTAGCCTGGTTCTATAGTGTTCTGAAGCATAAATCATACCATGAAGATAATCCTCTCCTATCTGAGCATCAGTCATCACCCTATGGCCAGCCCTAGCTAGTGGATAGGCACAGGGCCAAGTGGGAATCTTTGGTTACACAGAGAAGAGCTCTGGTGTGATCATGGGCAGTAGCCAGGGCAGCAGGCGCTGCAAGCTGATAACAGACATCTTGCCGCCGAACCTGTTTCATCTGTTGTGCTCTACCTTATAACGTTGAGGAATAATATAGTTTTAGAACGTTGGCATTTCAAGTTTTAGAGAACTAATTTCATTTAGACAAGATAATTTATCTTTGAGATTCTGTTTCTTTTCTAGGGAAACAAGGATGGGAAATCACCTGAAGGGATTAAGTTAGGATAAATTTATGAAAGAGCTAGTAGAGTGTCTGCCTCCAATGGGTGTGAAATTTATGATATGTTAACAAAGAAGGCAGAGACTGTCTATTTCACTAGGAAGAAAATTGTGTTTATTTAACATAGAGGCTGATATTTCTTTTCACGAAAATGTATTGTCACTAGTACAAAAAAATGCAATATTACTAGATAGGAATAAATTTAAGGTAAAATGTAAGTGTTGCAGAATCTAACTAGGGTGATTAATGTTCACAAAAAGTAAGTTACTGTTAGAATTTCCTTAAAACGCCACCAGTACTTTTTGAAAAGCTTATTGATAAAGTGTGCATGAGATGAGATGCCTCTTACTGAAATAAACACTTCTGCCCAGTTCAGGATTTATATTGGCTTAGGACTTGCTGTACATAAGTGATTTATCGTTTGACTATGATTTTCTTTCTCTTGTTTATTTCAATTTTCTACACTCTCCAAAAGATGGCACTCGCATCTACCAATTATTATCCACTCAATTCTCTTTGGAAGGACTTTAGCAAAGGCTTCTTGTACTTGGACTCTTTATATAATTTTAAGAACATTTGTATACAGCAAATAACACTAATTTATCCAACAGGTTTTTTATAAGACCTGTATAACCATGGTTTATATTGCCATTCACTGAACATACAATTACTCTGTCTGACTGTATTTCATTGGGAGGTCGCTCTCTAGGAAACCATATTCCTTTCATGTTCGTCAAATATAAAATAGCTATAGAACCAATACTTAAAATAATTTTAAATCTCAAAATGTTATCACAGAAGAAATTAATAGCAAAGTTAGGCAAAAATATGACATTATTTTTTGAGAAATGCTCTTTAATTATAATTGGATTACGCAATAGGCCTTACCACGTAAGACGTATAAGAAATGAATTGGGTCTTTCTGAAAACACAATTAAGAATTCTGTGTGTAAATGTTTGTTTTGCCACAATATATTCTTGTCAGGTTTATAATATTTAAAAACAGTTTAGACAACACCGACAATAAGGAACTGTCAGATATATGAAGTATATAGCATAAGTATATCATATTGTTTATTCCATTACTTCTGTTAGAACATAGGTTGTCAGGGAAATACTGGGGAAATATTAGGGCACAATGCTTTGAAGGAGGTTTAGGACCTAAACACGTTTTTGATGATGTCAAATATTTGTCACAGCACACGGGACGATGGAGTTCCTATAGCAAAGTAGGTGGCTACTGCAATTACTGCTAATGTTGACATAAACTGTGGAATTTAAACGCTTGTTCAGATCAAGATAGCTAATCTGATTTCTTTAATTCAGTTTCATTTTTATTGAAGAAAGTGCATACGCATTTTCATTTAAAAACATAATGAAGGGTATCACTGCGACACCTGTAAATGTTTAATACAATACAATGTTACTTAATACAGTGCTACTTAATACAGTGCTACTTTCACTTTTGCTATCTCTGCTCAGAGTAGCTAAAGGTGGTATTCTTTTTCAATATACAAAAATACCTCACAGCAGGTATTGTGGCTTATAACATAGTTCTGGATGACTGATGATCTTTTAATTCCAATCTGCTTTCAAGCTCTATGATTTGGGGTGAATTCCATAATTCATCCTCAGTTTCATTCTGCCATAAGCAGGGTCTGAAATAGTACTGGGTATTTTCTCTGAGGGTAGATATGTCTATTATGAAAATTTGGGAAACAGTGTTCCATTTAGGATGGCACTGTCGGCCCACAGGATGCCCATTTCAGTTCACCAAATACAAGAGACAAAAATAATAGGCGCAGGAATTGGGTCGGTTGATAAAGAACCTCAAGCAATTTCATTTAATTTCTGTCTCCCAATGTTTTGTTAAGTAGATCTCTAGGCTGGCAATTTTGCCAAATAACTTATTACTTGTATTAAACCTTATTTAGGGCTGGATGCGATTTGTGGAATGTTTCATTAAGGATTTTTGTTTCTATGCTCAGCAGAGACATTAATCTCCCTTTTTGCATGTTTGTTCTCTGTCTGGTTCAGGGACCCAGATTATACCAGATCCATCAGCGTAACTGGAAAGTACTCTCTGCCTAAGTTTTCTGAAAACCTTGTGTGTTACTTGTGTTATTGCTTTTCCTTTCATATTGTATAACGTTTTGTTGTCTGGGTTTGAACTTTTTGATATGTAGAATTTGATTTACTTAATAGAGTTAATCAGGATTTCAATTTTAATCTTCTCTTGGTTTTAATTATTTTCAAAGAATTTGTTGACTCGTTAAATTTTTGGAGTCATTTAAAATGTCTGAATAATTTTATTATCTCTTCTAAGTCTCTATTATTTTGAATAGCAGTGATTCACATTATCCCTGCATCTTTAAAGAGAGTGTATAAAACAGAGCTGGCATGTAAGTAACCACCCATAGTTAAGGGCTGCAATACAGAGCCCTTGTAAATTAACTATCCCGTCACTGTATTTCAGTTAATCAATGTCCCATAACTCCTCAGTGTCCCCTGATCACCCTCAGGACACCCTCTTACCCAGTCTGATCCCATCCCTGTCCTTGTGGGCTAATAGCATCTCCCAGAATTCACATCAAAGAAATCGTGCACATACTGTTCCTTCCTTCTCTAATGGTTTCACTTGCTAAAATTATTTTCATTTGTAATTGTGATACATATGTCGATTGTGCGTTCTTTTACTTTTCAAACTGTACTCTGTTGTAGCAGTATGGAACGATTTGTCCACCCATCACATTGTGGATAGGCCTTTAGATGGTTTTCAGTTTATGTCACACATGAAGCCGCTTTACACACTCACACTCGAGTCTGTTTATGCACGTTTGCATTCATTTCTCTTGGGAGTAAATCAATAGGCGTGGAATGTCTGTCGTATGGCAAGCACATGTTTAAATACTGAGGATCTGCCGAAGTGCTTTGCAGTGATCACATTACTATGTATTTCCAAAGACGGTATCCATGAGTTTTGTTCTTCCATGTGCTCGGCGTTTTTAAATATAGCCTTTCTAGTAAGTCATCAATGTGGCTTCAGTTTATATTTCCTAGTGGCAACAGATCTGTGCCTTTTTTTTTTAAATTTAATTTACTATTTGATTTAAACTTTTGGTTTAATTTCTTTTTTAATTTTTATTAATTACACTTTATTCACTTTGTATCCCCCCTGTAGCTCCCTCCTTCCTATCCTCCCGTGCCCTCCCTCCCCCCCCTTCTCCAAGCATGCCCCTCCCCAAGTCCACTGGTAGGGGAGGTCTTCCTTTCCTTCCTTCTGATCCTAGTCTATTAGGTATCATCAGGAGTGGCTGCATTGTCTTCCTCTGTGGCCTGTTAAGGCTTCTCCCCCTTCAGGGGGAGGTGATCAAAGAGCCAGCCCATGAGTTCATGTCAGAGACAGTCCCTGTTCCCAGTACTAGGTAACCCACTTGGATACTGAGCTGCCATGTACTACATCTGAGCAGGTGTTCTAGGTTATCTCCATGAATGGTCGTTGGTTGTAATATCAGTCTCAGAAAAGACCCCTGGGCCCAAGATTTTTGGTTCTGTTGCTCTCCTTGTGGAGTTCCATTCCTCTTCAGGTCTGGAAAAAAGATCATCCTGAGTAAGGTATCCCAGAAGCAGAAAGACACACAGGGTATATACTCACTTATAAGTGGATATTAGACATACAATATAGGATAAACCTACTAAAATCTGTACACCTAAAGAAACTAATCAAGAAGGAGGACTCTAGCTAAAAGGTTCAGTCCCCATTCAGAAAGGCAAAGAGGATGGACACCAGAAGAGGGAGAAAACAGGGTACAAGTCAGGAGCCTGCCACAAAAGGGCCTCTGAAAGGCTCTACCCTGCAGGATATCAAAGCAGATGCTGAGACTTATAGCCAAACTTTGGGCCGAGTGCAGGGAATCTTATGAAAGAACTGAGAAAGAGTAAGATCTGTGCCTTTTTAAGTGCATTTATTTTCACCTTTACATTTTAAAGGCCAAATCATATGTTTCTGTCAAATCATATCTTCATTTTTATAACACTGACTTTTCAGTCCATTACTATGAGTATACTTAGTACTGTGAATTAAAATATCACACTGGTTAAAACTCCTTTATCAACATATAACTTGGAGATATTTTCTCCAAGTGACCCATGTCTTTATTTTTAAAATATTAGTCACTTGTGAAGAGTAGAGTTCTTAAATTTGGTAAAATTTAACATGCCAAAATTTCTTCTGTATTTATGTAATGTTGAACTTATGTTTGTAACACATTGTCAGCTACTTGTTCCACACAGTGTACTTTTGTATTGATAAAATATATCCTTTCACTTTTTTATTTTATTTTTCTTTATTAATTACACTTTACTCACTTTGTATCCCCCTCGTGGTTCCCTCCCTCCTCCTGTCCCAATCCCTCCCTTCCTCCATCCTCTGCATGCATGCCCCTCCTGATCCTGATTTTTTTTGTTATAAATCATATCTGTTTGCATCTAATATTTAACTATGATGAATTACCTTGACTTCCAAACATCAAGTCAACTTTTCATCCTTAAAGTATACTTCTTTTTTTATTATTAATCACACTTTCTTCACTTTGTATCCCCCCATAAGCCCCTCCCAATTCCACCCTCCCTCCCCCTTCTTCACGCATGCCCCTCCCCAAGTCCACTGATAGGCGAGGTTCTCTTCTCCTTCCTTCTGATCTTAGTCTATCAGTTCTCATCAGAAGTGACTGCATTGTCCTCTTCTGTGTCCTGGTAATGCTGCTCCCCCCTGAGGAGGAGGTAAACAAAGAGCAGGCCAATCAGATTATGTCAGAGGCAGTCCCTCTTCCCATTACTATGTAACCCACTTGGACACTGAACTGCCATGGGCTATATCTGTGCAGGGGTTCTAAGTTATCTCCATGAGAATACTTCTCTTAATCACAATATATATATATATATATATATATATATATATATATATATATATATATATATAATCTTTATTAATTACACTTTATTCACTTTGCAACCTCCCTGTGGATCCCTCCTTCCTCCCGTACCAATCCCTCCCTTCCTCCACCCTCTGCATGCATGCCCCTCCCCAAGTCCACTGATATGGGAGGTCTTCTTTTCCTTCCTTCTGATCCTAGTGAATTAGCATCTTCAACAAATGGTGCTGGTCTATCTAGATGTTTACATGTAGAAAAATGCAAATAGATCCATACTTATCACCCTGCACAAAACTAAAGTCCAAGTGGATCAAAGACCTCAACATAAAACCAAAATATATTTCTTATTCATTGTCACAGGTGCTTTTTTTACATGCTCTTGAGGAAGTTATGAATCTGTACTTTTCTTTTTTTCCTCTTTACTTTGGTAAACTACCAGATAATGTCAGCTTCACAGTATGTTTTGGAAATATGCCCACCTTTTGGGCTTTCTGTAATTATTTTTGTAAAATTGCTGTTTTTTTCCTAAATAATTTGTTGCAGTTCACTACCTAAGCATCTCAGTGTGAAATTTTCTTATGGGCAAATTTTTAACTACAAGTTAAGTTCTGTCTCTATATATGTAGATGTATATATGTGAATGTATTTCTATCTATCTATCTATATCTATCTATCTATCTATCTATCTATCTATCTATCTATCTATCTATCTATATTTCTTTCTTTCTATCTATATCTATCTATCTATCTTTCTATCTATCTATATCTATCTATCTATCTATCTTTCTATCTCTATCTATCTATGTTTCTTTCTATCTATATCTATCTATCTATCTATCTATCTATCTATCTATCTTTCTATCTATCTATATCTATCTATCTACCTACCTACCTACCTATTTCTTTCTTTCTTTCTTTCTTTCTTTCTTTCTTTCTTTCTTTCTTTCTTTCTTTCTTTCTTTCTTTCTTTCTTTCTTTCTCTATCTATCTTTCTATCTCTATCTATCTTTCTTTCTATCTTTCTATCTATCTATCTATCTATCTATCTATCTATCTATCTATCTATCT
>NW_026587216.1:47289078-47333200 GCF_907164565.1 Psammomys obesus | reverse complement strand
TCTATCTATCTATCTATCTATCTATCTATCTATCTATCTATCTATCTATCTGATTATTAAGGTCAGGAATTTCTTCCTGAATGAAGTTTTTAAATTGTATGCTTCAAGAAATTGCATCTGTTAAATATTAGTTAATATATATTACATACTACTGAATGTATGGATTTTCTTTCATTTCTTTTTATTTCCTTCATAAATTTAGTAAGTGGATTATATGTTCAAAACTAGAAAGACTCCAGCTTTGTTTTATTCCATTGAAAAATATCAACTTTGTTTTTTGGCTAGGTTAAACTCCAAAGTCTTTCCTGAATTGATGGGAGCCGAACACACTGCTCACTTTGTGGTCTTTTAGCTTGTTGTACTAGTCTATTTGAGGCGCTTTAGACGTGTATATATCTGGAAAGTTTTGATAAAAGAAAACTTACTTTTCATAATTCTGGAGGCTAGAATTTCAGATCAAGATACTGGTTGCAAATCTCCCCCCGTATGCCAACATTGCCTTTCTGTATAGCAAGAAGGTGGCACCTGGATCTCCCTAGTCTTACTAATCCATTGATCTTATTGAATTAAGATTCTACACAGGAAGCAGTTGATTTAATTTCCATCTCAAAATACCTGTGTAAAAAGTGCACTTTATATTCTGCATAACAATTTCATTGTTTTGTGTCAAAATGCACTGACCATACTAGAGAACACTGTACAGCAAAGCGCATACAAACTTGCAACTGGAAAAAGTATATTGACATTCTTAAACAGTGGAATGATAACTGCTAATGGTTTGGCCTGTGTAAGAGCTTGATGTGTGATAATCAGCATGTGTGGGACATACAAAAACTTTTACCTAGAGGCTTCTAACAATAGGAAAGAAAGTCATGAAGGGTGGCTGGTATGTGCATCTTCCTTAAGGAACTTGAAAAGTTTTTACTTTTTTAATTTATTTTTTATTAATTACAGTTTATTCCCTTTTATCCCAGCTGTAGCCCCCTCCCTCATTCTCTCCCAACCAGACCCTCTCTCCCTCATTTCCTCTTATGCCCCTGAAAATTTTTTTAAAAGACGTTCTCCCATAATTACTGTTACATAAGAGTGAACTTTCCTTTTAGTTTTCCTTCTGTGTATGTGCGTGTGTTTATGTGTGAACATGCATATGTGTTTCATCAAGGCAAGAAGAGGAAGTTCATCCCCTAACGTTGGAGTTGCAAGCGATTGGTGTGGGTTACAGCTGTATGATGTGGGAACTTGGAATTAAACTCTGTTCTAAGCCATCTCTCCAGACCCCTTGAAATTGTTTTAATTTTTGAGTCCTTGAAGAAAAAAACAGCATAATCCTTAATACTTTACACATTTTTAATTAAAAACTCAACAAAAATAACTAGGAATTTTTTTCTCCTAAACTCTATTATCGTTTCTCTTATCTCCAAATAGATTATTAAACACAGAGACTAGATAAAGGCCCCAAATGACCTGGTTTTCTTCTTCTTCCTAGTTAAGAAATAAGAGTTTGTTTTTTTCCTATTCATTCAACTTTGGAATCAAGCATTTTATTGAAGGGAGTTACCGTTGTAGTGCGGCATAAGTGAGATACATAGACCAACTAGAAAACTCTGAGCCACGATGGGAGAGTGGAAGGGTGATCTAGGCACTGTCCCTGAATGCTTTTGACTAAGTGGTTTTGACAATGCCATTCTCCTGATTGGATTCTCTTTAGTGACACTTTATCATCATTCAAAAGGTAACAAGGCAAATTCACTTATTGCTAAGTGCCTACTGGCACAGCCATATCTAATGGGAACATCGGCAATCATAAAGCCAGCAGAGCTGCTTGACAAAGATCTAGTGAGGCTCAGCCGAACGATACAATTGTTGCCATGCTGTCTTTCAATTTTGGTTGGACTTGGTCTCCACATGTTGCATGCACTGGGGGTGGGAGCTTTTAATATTCTACAACTGGGAGATATTGGATCGATGGGAAATTTCTTATGAATCATTTATGCCTTCTCCCAATAGTACCACTTCTAAGCTTCCCCAAGAAAGTCCTGAGCATACTACCCTTCCTGCTTTCAGGGAAATATCCTTCTCTGGCTTACTTGAAGGTCTTCTTTATGCTGTGGAGGTTGTGACTTAAATAAAGCTGTTAGATAGCTGACTTTGGAACATCTGCCCCTGCACTTATTCAAGAGCAAGATAATCAGAACAAAGCAGATTTAAAATGGTAAACAAGATTCAGGGGACTAGAGAAGTTTGCATCAGATCCAATTAAAAACCTCTTCCTACTACTGATAGACAAAGAATGGTATGGAAGATGATAAGAGGCTGAAGTACTAAGACCATCCCTTTCCTAGAAAGTGGAGCGCCACGAAAAACACCATGTAATAGCATTTGTGGTAAGGCTGCCTTCTCCATGAGCTATGAAGTATAAGATGTCAGAGACTGTGTTTTCCTTTTGGGATTGGTAGCATCCAAAATGATCTTGGCCAGTCACATATTTACAGTAATCCTGTGGTAAATGAATAAACCAACTAATAATTGATTCACTGAGAAAGCTATAAGATAGACTCATTACATATTAGATGACTTTAAAAAAAAAACATAGGTTGATTTTTTTAACGAAAGAATCATTTAGAAAAATAAATTCAAATTACTATGCGAACTTATCTGTGTTTGGATCAGTGCCTTGATTTTTTTTTTGATGTATTTGTCTGACTTTTAATTAGGATTTCTATTCTTGATTTGAAGGGATAGTATTATGAAAATATAAAACCTTTGTTTGAAATAATCATTCAACCATTTTCTTTGTTTTTTTTTCTCATCGAATTTGACTTTGACTCTAAAATTTTCTGGTGAGAGAGATCATAGCAGAAACATAAGTAGAACAAGAAATGTTACAAGTGGTATTATTATTATTTTTACATCATGAAGATAAATAAGAAAATCTATCCTCAGATTGGTTGATGAAATGATACTAAAACAAGGGAAGGCATTTAAAAGAATCATTTCAGTAATGAAGCCACTTTCAATTTGATTATGATATATACATTAAAAAAATCCCAGCCTTAATTAGGAGTGTAAGAGCAGGAGGGCCTATCTGGGAGGACAGCATATTCTTTGTGTTTCATGTCTTTCTTTAAAATGTTCAGTGCAGGGAATCTTATGAAGGGGGGGGGGGAATAGAAAGACCTGGCATTGACAGGAGCTCCACAAGAGAGCAACAGAACCAAAAAAATCTGTGCACAGGGGTCTTTTCTGAGACTGATACTCCAACCAAGGACCATGCATGAAGATAACCTAGAATCCCTGCTCAGATGTAGCCCATGGCAGCTCAGTCTTCAAGTGGGTTCCATAGTAATGGGAACAGGACTGTCTCTGACATGAACTCAGTGGCTGGCTCTTTGACCACCTCCACCTATAGGGGGAGCAGCCTTACCAGGCCACAGAAGAAGACAACGCAGCCAGTCCTGATGATACCTGATAGATTAGGGTCAGATAGAAGGGGAGGAGGACTTCCCTTGACAGTAGACTTGGAGAGGGGTATGGGAGGAGATGAGGAAGGGAGGGGTTGGAAGGGAATGAGGGGGAGGGGGCTATATCTGGGATACAGAGTGATTAAACTGTAATTAATATGAAGAGATAAATAAAATAAAAAAAATATTTGAAAAAAAAAATGTTCAGTGCTATACCATAGAAAAACAGACCAACTTTCTGGTATGTATGGCATTCAGAATCTCAAAACAACCACCAAGATTCCTGCAGCCAAGACTGGTATGGGAGAGGAACGGAACTTTTCAGCATTTCAGAAGTTATCTGAGTTGGTGGACATAGAAGTTTCTTGTGGTTGAGATAGAAGATTGGTTCCAGATGTGAACAAAATCAAGTTCAATTGTCAGAATAGGTGGATAGAAAAGGTGTTGACGAGAAGGGTTGAAGCTAAGGACTACCTCCACATTTGAGGATACAATGAGAACCTCAAACTCTCCCTTGGAAATAAATGCCAAAACCTTTCTTGAGAAAAGAAGGCCAGGGAAGCCATATACCTTTATAGCCTATGACTTATTTGGCTGTGATTATCCAGTTTTTTATAGATATTATATTATCTATCTTTGTTATAATGTACCTTCAATTGGAGAGTTTTTCAGAGAAAGAATAAATTATTTTTGCACATTTGAATTCTTGTTGTTAATGTATTTCATTCAATTGCCTTAAATTTTAAGACCATCAAAGTTTATAACATAGAGAAAAATAAATTTGTAATTACTCTGAGTTGGGAATCCATTGTTACAGAATGAAGTCATTCATCATACCAGCAGATAGGTTTTTGTTGTTGTTGCTAAGAACACAGTAACTTATGATGATTCTACATACAAATATGTTCTCTATGTTAAATCTTTCTTTCTTCAAGGACACACACATTTTGCAATACATAGTTCATCCTAATTAACTAAAGAAATTTAAGATGTATAAATTGATCAAAGTTGTTCAACACATGGCAGAGATCAGATGTAAACTAGAATCTTTTCCCCTTAAAGCTTTCAATATTTTCGTTTGGTTTAAAACCTAAAGAGAACAACAAAAAGCTAAGAGGCTGGCAATAGCTCATTTCTTGCCTCTAAATCAAGCTTGGGTTCAATTTCCAGCACCAACGTAAAACATAAGGCATAGTAGTACATTCACGTAATCTTGTAGATGGAGACACAAAAGAAATAGAGTCTCTAGAGCTTACTAGCAAATCAGAGACACCTAGGTCCCAGGTTAAAAAAAAATAAGCAGATAGCTTTCTACATTAACCTCTGTCCTCCATACACGAGTTCATACATGCAGTTCAATGCACCCTACACAGGTGCACGTGTACATATAAAATCATGCATGTATATGAGCATATAAGAATAAAGAAATAAGATATCTGTTATGGTTACCTAAATGTAACATTATCATAATTTTCTTTTTTTTACGTCTTGAAAATAACTCTAAAACTATGGAATGAATACATAGCCTTAAACATAAGGGAGATCATATGGTTTCCATAATCTGTTCACAGTAAACTGGGAGATTTATCATAACATTTATCTGATCAGTGATATGGCATGAGACATTTCAATAGGCATAATAATTTTTATTAATTAAAAACATTTATTTATGAGATTTTATGTTCAGCTTAAAATTTTATAGTAAAACATCAACATTCATGCCAGAAAGGTCACAATCAAGGATCTAGTCATTTCATTTAAGTTTTGATAGCTTGTGTAATAAGAAACTTTAATAAGAAAAAGTAAAATACATGATGAAATGTCAATTAACTCTGGGCTCAGTGTGACTTGGGCAGTGCATGTGGTCATTCCTGCATTCACTTGATTAGTGTAATTCATTGCGAGTTCTTGTCTTTCTGCCATTCATTAACATAAAGTATCAGGAGCTTTAAACATGGCACCAAGCTTAGTATGGCATGCTTTCAACGATAACATTCAAGAGGCAGAGACATGTGAACCTCAAGAAGTCCGTGCCAGCATTGTCTATATAGGGAGGTCAGGACAGGCAGGGCTGCAGCAGAGACAGTGTCTCAAAAACAAACAGCAACCTAAAACTTGCTTCATTGTAGTTCTCTGTTCCTTCTAAGAGTTTTCTTCCTTTAATGAATGTTTAGTCTTTTGATAATAAAAGGGAAGATGTTTTCCAAGGTCTTTGCTTTCAAAAATACTCAACATATTCTGCCATCATTTTTATTTGATGTTGTCTTTACATATCTGTAGGTTTTTAAAAACCATGCATGGTGTTTGTTACTTTGCATCATTGGTAAACTGAGTGGGAATGTTCTGGAGTTTTAAACAAACCTTTTCCATTTAACCATGAAATCTGGTTACCTCATTAAAAAGTTCTACTGTGCTTCTATCAATACTCTTATAGTGATAAAATACTCAATACACTAGTTTCAAACTCTTTTTATTTCTTATTTTTTCAAACTCTTTTTATCTCTCTTTATTTTTTGAGACAGGGTATCCTGAGATCCAGTTGCCCTTCAGCTTATCATGAATCCAAAGGTGGCCCCGAACTACATGTCCTTCTGCCTCTACCTCCCAAATGGCGATTCCATGTGTGTTCCCACACCTAGCTTCTAGTGTCTGATTTAGTGGAAGCTTGGGTGATGTTTTGTATTCACTTTCATTTTCTGTGAAAAAAAAAAAAAAAAAAACATTGACTGTGTAAATGCCCATGCTTTTACTTTTACTTTTCCCATATTTTTCGTTCTAGGGACCATAAACAAATTTTATTTAACAATTGTACAGATCTGTACTATAAATGGCACAAAATCTGCAGCATATGGCCAGTTCTCCGTTGATGGTTTGGTTAATGTCTGTCCCACTCAGGACAGATGGTTTTCCTTTTTTAATGTTCTTTGCTTTAGAAATTTACCAAGTCCTCATGAGTGTAGCACATTTCAGTGGTTTATACTTTACTGGTCTCTGCATACTATTTTCAAGTAGTGACTCCAAAGGCTGAAATATAGAGGGTTCATAATAATATTAGGGAAATGAAGGGTAGCAGATGTATCATTAGCATAATGTATAAAATATAGGACAAGATCAATTAGTAAAGGTCCTATGAATACTCATAAAATTTTTAATCTGACTTCATGCCTAACTACATTTTATATTCCAACAAAGGGAAACAATATCTTTCAAAAATTTACTGTAATCAAGGCCCACATTAAACCTTTCACATGTTTTTAATGTGTCAGATGCATAAGCCTGAATTTATACAGCAATTATTTCTTTCAAACTGAGTAGATTCACCCAGTGGTGAGGAACTGAGAAGATTTCTAAGCTATGAAAAGAATTCCTTGTATAAAATAATCTGGAATAGTCATAGTCATGTTCTGCTATTTTACCACTAGTTTGTCTCTTAAATGTGGTATTGACAATTAGTTTTTATTCCTAATTTTGTTTTTTAATATTTGGTTAACATGAAGATAGAAGTCTTCCTGTGATATTTTTATGGACATACACACACACACACACACATCATACATGAGAATGTTTTCATCGTTCCATTATCATCTTCCCACTTTTCTCCAGCATACTCTCTTCTTCCCTTACTGGTCCACTTCTTTACCTAGCCTCCTTTTTACTTTCTTTCATAATACACGTATTCCGTTAATTTCTTTTGTTCCTCATTTCTCCTCCCTCCTCCCTCAGACCTTGACTTACTGATCAAGTAAAAGGTCAAGTTCAATTCTTCAATAAAAGTGGGAAGAGGAAAACTACCAAATGATAAACTAAGGGCATCATGTCACCTTGTGAATGACAGCAACATGGAAAAGTGTTGGATTTGGAAAGGCAGGTACCAAGTAGTCAGAAAGCAATGCTGAGTTAAGATGCATACAGCTTTGAGATTGGGATAGTCTCTGTTTAAGGGTTGCTTTGACAGTAAAACTTTACTGTGGGCAGGGGCTGTGGGCTGAGGATTTTGCTGGGGCTGGTGGTTGTCCATGAGAACCAAGATAACTTTGAAAGGTAGGACTAGAGACAGCTTAGGCTGAGCATTTATTCAAGTACAGAGAATGAAATGTCATGAAGGAAAGTTGTTTTAATACTCACCGTACTTAATTCAGTCATTATTAGTTTAAGTGAAATTCTAAATCTTTCTAAAAATTTATGAACGAGTTTAGGAATAATATTAAACTGGTATTAAGTCATGTATTTTAACTTTTCTTACACAATTACAGAGATCATTCACAAATTTGCACTTATCAGTTTGTGATTATTTTGCTTCTGATCTATCAGTTATCTTGAAGAAATTATGCTGCAAACTGAGAATTGTTCTGTACCTAGACTAAAATATGGGACTCTGGGAAGCTAGTTTTATATTGCAGTGGTCCAAGCAGACACTTTCTAATAAAAACACAGCTTTTGTTGTACTTATTTCTAAGATGTTAATGTGTTCATATATTTATTAACTCAACAGGGTTTTTAAAATTTCATATTAGCAGCAGGCATAGGTCTAGGCACTGATGCTCTAGCAGTCAACAAAAACAACGCCATATGTCTTCTCCGTCTTTGAATCTGTTGTGGTGTTAGGTGCTATGTATCAAATTAACTATTCACAAGCTGAAAAGATTTTATTATTGTGGTGCATTCATTTTTTTTATTTGAGTTAACAATTTTTATTTGTCCTTTGTGCTATACCACTTAGAAATAGGAACCCATCTCAGTCAGATGAAGTTTTATTTTTGCAGATGTAAACAGCAGTGATGTCATAGCTGTAAGTCATAATATTCCATGGTCTTGTAGCAGCTTAATTTTCTGAGATAGACATCTCATTGATTCTAGGTTTGCATTGACTAACCCAGGATATCTATCATGACCAATGTTGTGAGAAGCTTAAGCTTTCATACCGTGTGATGAACACATCTAACTGAATGCATTTAATTCCATCAAAATCAATAATAACTACATTGCACTGTTTGCCACTAAATATACATTTCCATTTATATCATTAATTAAAATAATTTATTATGTGTGATTAAGTAAACATCTTCTTAAGGTAAAATTTTGGTTAAACTTAATAAGTCACAGAATAGGTCTTTCTTCTTGACTGCGAAAGAAACCTTGGCAGAAATAAGTACTATGTTCTAGATAAATTTATGGCAGATATGTCTTACTGCACTTCAAAAATTGCTAGAATAAATTATGTCTTAAAGAGATTTATAAAAAAATAAAACAAAATCATAAAATAAATTATAGCCATCTATCCTGAAGGAAAGTGAACACCTTAACTATATGATAAAAAAAGAAAAATTAATAGCCATCCAGGAATGTTGGAAAGCCGATAGGTTAAGCTTGGAAATATCCAGGTAGAGAACATTCTCTGAAATTGAGAAAGGCAAACCTGAATTCTCTTCCAAGAAAAAAAACACCCTTAACATATGCCCCAGTCCATCTTTTACACTAAATTTAAACACATCTTTACTTTAAACATACAAGTAAATTATTTTGTATGTGTTTTATTTTGTATTTATGCAACTGTATATTTATTTATTTATTTATTTACTTTTACTATCTCAAAAGTTCAAATGGCATCTTGAGTTCTGTGTCTTGTTTGCGGTAAGGAAATTCCACTGCCTTGGCTAAGCCTTTACCATTTTTCTTTCCTGTCCTTTTGCTAATTCTTCAGCAACTCAATTTTCTACTTTCATTCTTTCTTCCCAGGATACAGAGACACAAATTTCCTCTGTCTCCTCTTTGCTGAAGTTGTTAACTAGGCTCTCATGCTCCTTATGAGCATGGGTGGGAGTCTCTAGGACTTTGCCCAAATAACTACTTTGGAAATCAATCTGGCGCTTTCTCAGACAATTAGGAACAGTGTTACCTCAAGATCCCCCCGTAGCACTTCTAGAAATATATCCAAAATATGCTCAAGTAGAAAACAAGGACATTTGTTCAACCATGTTTATAGCAGCTTTATTCACAATAGCCAGACTCTGGAAACAACCCAGATGTCCCTTAATTGAGGAAAGGATACAGAAATTGTGGTACATTTACACAATGGAATACTACTCAGCAATTAAAAACAAGGAAATCATGAAATTTGTAGGCAAATGGTAGAAACTAGAAAGGATCATCCTGAGTGAGGTATCCCAGAAGAAGAAAGACACATATGTTATGTACTCACTTATAAGTGGATATTATACATATAACATAGGATAATCATACTAAAATCTGTATACCTAAAGAAGCTAAACAATAAGGAGGATTCTGGGTAAGATGATCAATCCTCACTCAGAAAGGCAAATGGAATGGACATTGGAAGAGGGAGAAAACAGGAAACAGGGCAGGGACCTACCACAGAGCGACTCTGAAAGATTCTACCCAGCATTGTATCAAAGCAGATGCTGAGACTTATAGCCAAACTTTGGGCAGAGTGCAGGGAATCTTAGAAAAGAAGGAGGCGATAGGAAGACCTAGAGGGGACAGGAGCTCTACTAGGAGAACAACAGAACCAAAAAATCTGGGCAAAGGGCTCTTTTCTGAGACTGATATTCCAACCAAGGACCATGCATGGAGATAACCTAGAACCCCTGCACAGATGTAGCCCATGGCAGTTTAGTGTCCAAGTGGGTTACCTTGTAAGGGGAACATGGACTGTCTCTGACATGAACTCAATGGCTGGCTCTTTGATGACCCCCCCCCCCCTGAGGGGCCAGCAGCCTTACCAGACCACAGAAGAAGACAATGCAGCCAGTCCTGATGAGACCTGACAGGCTTGGTTTAGATGGAAGGATCTCCCCTATCAGTGGACTGGGGGAGGGGTATGGGAGGAGAAGAGGGAGGGAGGATGGGATTGGCAAGGGATGAGGGAGAGGACTACAGATGGGATACAAAGTGAATAAATTGTAATTAATAAAAAATAAAAATGAATTTAAAAAAGTTTCTAAGCACATAAAGGAATATGATTGAGATACAGGAAAGTAAGGTATTTGTTTCTCCAGCATCTCCCCACATTGGATAAACAGATTGAAGATATAGATAATTTGACAAAAATATTTAAATTGATAAAAACATAATGTTAATTATATTAGTACAGGGAATAAGAAATAGCATCTTGGATGAGGTTTTATCCCAATACAAATATTACCTGCTAAAAATACAACTGTTGAGATAAAACACTTAATTGTGGTTTATAAAATTTAAGAGACTAATGAAGTGGGTGATAAAATTTCAGTATTCCACTAGCATGTGATGGGAAATAAAAGGAGGCATAAAATACGGTTGACAAATTTGATGTAGAAGTGGACTTGGTGTCAGCTGTGCTTTCGGGAATGAGCAAATGGAGATCCTGTCTGGGATATACTTTTGGAGGCTTTGTATTGTATTACTTTCTTGCCTCTTGCTTTTAAAGAAGATTCTTGTCTTGGCTCTCAAGAAATGTAAAAATGAAATATGGATGCTAAGAAAAGTGCTAATGAGTGATTGGCTGTGGAACCAGAGCACACATTTTTAGAAATGATGACATTTGCAAAAACAAGGGATGACCATTTTCCATAAATAATGTGATTTAAATTTAAAACATATACTCAAGAGATGCATATACTAATTTTGTGTGTATTGTGAGTATTTGCTTGTATGTGTACCACATACAGGCCCAATGCTTGCAGAGTCCAGAAGAGGGTGTCAGATTCCCTGGAACTGTAGTTATAGTTATTCATGAGCTGTCATGTAGACTTGGGGAACCAAATCTTGGTCTTCTTCAAAGCAATAATTGCTTTTAACTGCTGAGAATCTTTCTAGCCCTCCAACACAGGCTATCAAGACACCAAAAGAGCTTTGTACTTAGGTGCTATGTTATCAATTTATAGAGCAACAGAGACATAATAGAAATCATAAAAACAACCAGAAAGGAAATAGATATAATTACAAGGGAATGACAAATAGATTGAGAGCAGATTTCTTAACAAAAGTTTGAAAACAAAATGTAGCATATTTAAAATTTTTCACATATTGAAAAACATTGATATCAGTTTTAGAATTTGTAGTCATCATAAGTATTTTTTTTTATTTAGGGCCAAATGAAAACATTTCCAAATTATGCTTAATACCAGTTTTTGAAGGA
Organism: Psammomys obesus; assembly: GCF_907164565.1. Taxonomy (NCBI): domain Eukaryota; kingdom Metazoa; phylum Chordata; class Mammalia; order Rodentia; family Muridae; genus Psammomys; species Psammomys obesus. The sequence continues at coordinate 47,321,602 of NW_026587216.1, read as the reverse complement.
AATTTCCAAAGTATAGGAAAATATGGAATGACTCCAACCCCACATTTTGAAGCATGATACAAAACCCTCGGCAAACAGTCTTGGTAAAACAGTGTAATAAAAATTAATAACCAATTTTAGAAATAAAATAATAATGTCTGTTTAAATAATAAAATATTGATGATCAGAGAAACCTTTAATTAAATTCAAAGAGAAAGACAAAATAATGGAAGATAACAGTTTATCAGATTGATTGGACTTGAAATATTTGAAAATCTTTGTTTTATGAGAATGTTCACTATGTAATTCTTCCTTGGCATTTCCTGAATATCTGCTTTAGAATACATTGCAAATAGTAAAATATATGGATGTTCAGGTCCCTTAAGCAAAACAGTCAGTATTTTTATATTACCTATATATAACATGTTATATTCCTTGAATTGTATCTAGATTTCTTATAATGCTTCAGACCATGTAAATACTATATAAATAAATAGGTTTGGTACTGTAATGTTTAGGGAATGAAGACCAAGAAAAAAAGAAACTCTTCCTTTTTATGTTAAGAAATGTGAAATAAAAAAGAAATCATGACTTCTGGGTAAAGTGTTGGACTAGAAGCTACATCTCTGTGACCTGGAAAAGGAGAACCACAATAAAAAGCTGAACACAACTTCAACTTTGTGATTCTCTAGCATGGGGTAGGAAATGGAGCAGATTCTTTCATCAATACTGGTGAAAAGAGTATGGCATTTCTATGCTCAGAACAAGCATCACAAGACACTGACCAGTTCCTGGATTTGTCAAGACAGTAAATCTTCCAGTAATGTGGACCAACATGAAGAGAAGTCCCTCTTTACCATTCTACGTGACCCGGGTACTTGCTGAGTACCATACTGAAAGGGAACTTAATGTTGGAAACTAAACTATACTGGGTATATGTGAAAAGGAAAAAAAAATCAACAAGATATGGAGCCCGATTTTAATCTGCCACAACCTGAAGGGAAGACACAGACTTAGGTGAATACTGGAGTGAACAGAAGAGGCATTGGTAAGCCAAAAAGCACAGGTTGCAGGAGCTCAATTTAAACAGTGAGGTCCATAAGCAAGTTACTCTGATTTGAGCTGTCAGGAAACAGATCTCCTCAAATAGTTTGCTACCATAGAACTAGAGGTAAATATGTGGACCAACCTTTGTAACCATCTATTATATTTACTGCTATAGGACATGAAAATTTCCAGTCCCTCATAGTGTCCTTGACACCTCCACTTCCACATCTCTGTCATGGAGATATACTGGGCACCTATCTGTTACAGGCTTGACACCAACATAACTGTAGGAAAGATGGGAACCAATACATTCAGCTTTTTTTGAGGTCCCCTTTCAACATTTCACAGTATTCAGTAAGATACCTGTCAAAACATTCAGTTATATTCCCCACAAGCCTAAAGAAGTCTGAAATGTCTATGGATGCATAAAGATGCAGAACAGTCAAAAGAATTCTAAGCAGAAAGTGCAGTGCTGAAGAAAGACATCACGGTATATGACCTCAAACTCTACTATAGATGAACAGAAAGGACAACAGTACTGGGAAAGCACACACAGAAGCAAACAGAATGCATAAAATAAACAAACCATGCAACCACAGTCCTGTAATTTCCTAGGAAAGGCGTTGTTTTACTTACTTTTCAATTGCTGTGAAAAGACACCATAACCAAGGGTATTTTTACAAGGAAAATGATCTAATTGGAGTAGACAAGCACTGCGCTAGAGCAATAGCTGAGGCATTTACATCTTGATCCTCAGGCAACAGGCAGTAAGAGAGATGCTGGGAGGATTTGGGGGAGGGGAAACATGTTCAAAAATATATACTAAGAAAATTACAAAAATAAAATATAGGAGGGGCCAAGATGGCGGCACCATGAGAACACCGTGTCTGAGAAGCGGAACAACACACTCCGTGCAGCGACCAGGAGACTGAACTCTGGGCCCTTAAACAACAGCGATCGACCATGTTTCCCAGGTGAGGGGAGGCTCCCACGGTGTGGGAAACGGTCGGGTCCACTCTCGGCTGCCCAGCCAGAACCCGGAAGAGAACCCGGCAACACGGGTTTTGGGTCTCTGGGCTGGTGCCTCAAGCCTGCTTGTCCCGATCAGTTTCCCAGGCTGATCAGTGGGCACAAGGGGGCCTAAGGCTGCGACCCAGTCGCAAAAAAAACCCGCGGGGAAGGAAAGTTGCCAGACTGGTCACGGGTCACCTAGTCTTTCCCTGGAAGGTCTCTCCAACCACGGCGGGTACCTGCCGCCATCACAACTGAGCTCCCGCCGCGGGCGGATAGCAGCTGCGCGCCCAGCTCAAAATCCCTACTCCCTCTTCAGAGGAGGCAGGAGGCATCCAGCAGAATCTGCCACAGACCACATTGTCTGTACCCCAACCCGAGAGCGGGGCTGAGAAAATCCAATCCTTTCGGGCACTCCCCCAAACACTGCCATCACCCTGCCACAGCGGAGCAGAAGGATAAAGAGGCGCACAGCGGCTTCACAGTGCTGGAACTCCAGTGCTGCCGGCCTCTCCTAGCAAACAAACTACAGCTCGGGATCTGGGACTGTGGTCATCCTACGCGTCCTGAGATTCTCCTGGGTCCAGCGCAATAAGGTCTAGCAGCAAGTTCTATCACCGGCGACCCCCCCCCTGGCAGAGAAACGCCAGCGGCTCAGGGCTCAGGATCCGACTGAGAAGCCCCAACCCCTGCTGGCACTCCCCTGAGAGCACCTCCATAAGCTCGCCCTAGCAGAGGAGAAGGTCAGAGGGAAAGGAAAGAGAGGCAGCCTGCCAAGGACACAGCACCCTCTCTCCAGCTCACCCAGCGGCCCCTAGCAGAGAAACCCAAGCTCTGGATCTGAGGACACTCAACCCTACCCGGTACTCTCTTGGGATCAGCAAACATAGATACTACTGCTAGGCTGCTTCTGGCAGAGAGATCTGGGCCCAGGATCTGGGATTGAATACACTCACCCTAACTCTTTCCCGCACCACCCAGGGACCAGTCAACACAACCCCTCCTGGCAGAGGGAAAGAACAAAGAGGCAGCACACAGGAAAGGTGGACACCGAGTCCTGCGGCCACAGTGTCACAGAGCTGACTGTTACCCTACCCGTGCACTTCTGCAGCAGGACCAAAACTGAGAGTAGTGAGCAAGAGGAACCCCTGTGCATTCCAACTGGTCCTGCAAGAGAGTGAGTGAGCCTTCTAGGGAGAGATTGCCCCAGACCCAGGGCCTCTCCACAGAAGCAACCAGACGAGATCCCTGCCACCCACGCTCCTAGTGTGGGCATCAGAGTGATTCTTGGGATAGCAACATTGAAGCCTCTGCCTTTCGGGTCCACCGGGGTAATCCAGGCAAACAATCCCTGGATCTCAGTCAGAACTGCGTAATAGTGGCTTGCAGGCCACTGCAATAGTCAGAGAATCCGCGCATGCACACTGCGCCCGCTAAAAGCACACGCGAATAGCGCCAGCGTCACATTCTTTACTTAGGCAAAACTGAAAACACAGTGCACACCCCCAAAGCAGTGAACCTCTCTCATCTTCCTGAAAAAACAGTCCAGAAAACAGAAAGAGAGGATCATAGTCCAAACTACAATCTCGCGGAACAACCAGTGAGAATTATAAATAACCAGATGGCTAGAGGCAGACATAAGAACACACCCAACAAAAATCAGGACATAATGATCTCACCAGCAACCCCACAAAAAAATGGACACTTCAATTCACTAGATATACAAGAAAACGACCTCAAAACTATGTTTCTCCAGCTATTAGAGGCCCATAGAGATGAAATGAACAAAGTCCTCAGAGAAATAACCAAAGAAATCGAGACTAACCAAGAGGAAACAAATCGTGCACTCAGAGAAATGACCACGAAAATTGAGGCAAACAGAGAAGAAATGCACAAAGCTCTCAAAGAAATGTCCACACAAATGAAGGCAAATAAAGAAGAAATATACAAAGCTCTCATAGAAATACAGCCAATTATACCCAAAGAAGTAGAGGCACAATTAGTGATACATAGAGAGGAAACGGACAAAAAAATAGAAGCTATCATTGAAAAACAGGAGTCCACATTCAAAGAGATGAAGGAAATGGTGCAAGACATGAAAACAGAATTAGAATCAATAAAGAAAACACAAATAGAGAAAAACCAGGAGCTGGAGAACATAGAGAAAAGATCAGGCACCACAAAGGTAAGCATCACCAACAGAATACAAGAGATGGAAGAAAGAATCTCAGGAGCCGAAGATACACTTGCGGAAATTGACACGTCTCTCAAAGAAAAAATAAAATCAGAAACGTTCCAAACACAAAACATCCAAGAAATCAAGGACACCATGAAAAGACAAAACCTAAGAATAATAGGAGTAGAAGAAAAAGAAAACATCAGGCTCAAAGGTCCGGAAAATATTTTCAAGAAAATTATAGAAGAAAACTTTCCCAACTTAAAGAAGGAGATGGCCATGAACATACAAGAGGCCTACAGAACACCAAGTAGACTAGACCAGAAAAGAAATTCTTCACGTCACATCATAGTCAAAACACTGAACCTACAAAACAAAGAAAAAATTCTAAAAGCAGCAAGGGAAAAAGGCCAAGTAACATATGAAGGTAGACCTATCAGAATCACACCAGATTTCTCAACAGAAACTATGAAAGCCAGAAGGGCCTGGACAGAAATCATACAGTCCTTAAGGGACCACAGATTCCAACCCAGACTACTATACCCAGCAAAACTTTCAATCAACATAGACGGAGAATTCAAGATATTCCAAGACAAAACCAAATTTACACAATATCTACATAGTAACCCAGCTCTACAGAAGTTACTAGAAGGGAAACTCCAAACCAAAGAAAACAACTACATCGAAGGAAACAGAGGAAATAGATAACTACACAACAACAAAAAAAAAAAAAAAAACAAAAGAAGACAAGCAATGAAACTCAGTGACACCACCAATACCACATCTAAAATAAGTAACAATTGTTGGTCACTAGTTTCTATCAACATCAAGGGACTCAACTCCCCAATTAAAAGACACAGACTAACAGAATGGTTGCGGAAACAGAATCCATCATTCTGTTGCATCCAAGAAACACACCTATGCAACAAAGATAAACACTACCTCAGAGTAAAGGGCTGGAAAAATGTCTTTCAAGCAAATGGTTCCAGAAAACAAGCGGGAGTAGCCATCCTAATATCTAATAAAATGGACTTTCAACCCAAGTTAATCAAAAAAGATAAGGACGGCCACTATATTCTCATCAAAGGAAAAATCCACCAAGAGGACATCACAATTTTGAATATCTATGCCCCAAATACAAGAGCACCTACATTCGTAAATGAAACAATATTAAAGCTTAAATCACACATTGATCCTAAAACCCTAATAGTAGGAGACTTCAACACTCCACTCTCACCAAGGGACAGATCAACTAGACAGAAAACAAATAGGGAAATAAAAACACTTACAGAGTCCCTAAATCAAATGGACCTAATAGACGTCTACAGATCTCTTCATCCAAACTCAAAAGAGTATACCTTCTTTTCAGCACTGCATGGAACCTTCTCCAAAATAGACCATATAGTTGGTCATAAAGCAAGCCTCAACAGATACAAAAAGATTGAAATAATCCCTTGTATTCTATCTGACCACCATGGACTTAAGCTGGACCTCAACAACAACAGAAATAACAAACAACCTACACGCACATGGAAACTGAACAACTTGTTACTCAACAACAGCTGGGTTAAGGAAGAAATAAAGAAAGAAATTAAAGACTTCCTAGAATTCAATGAAAATGAAGGCACAACAAATTTATGGGACACACTGAAAGCAGTGCTCAGGGGAAAATTTATAGCACTAAGTGCCTGCAAGAAGAAATTTGTAACAGCACATACAAACAACTTAATGGCCCAACTGAAAACCCTAGAAAAAAAAAGAAGCAGATACACCCAAGAGGAGCAGAAGGCTGGAAATAATCAAACTCAGGGCTGAAATCAATCAATTAGAAACAAATAAAACTATTCAAAGAATCAATGAAACAAAAAGCTGGTTCTTTGAGAAAATCAACAAGATAGACAAACCCTCAGCCAAACTAACTAAAAAGCAGAGAGAATCTATCCAAATCAACAAAATCAGAGAAGAAAAGGGTGACATAACTACAGACACAGAGGAAATTCAAACAATCATTAGGTCATACTACAAAAGCCTATATGCCACAAAATTTGAAAATCTAAATGAAATGGACACTTTTCTTGATAGATTCCATCTTCCAACATTAAGTCAAGATCAGGTAGAAAGACTAAACAGCCCAATATCCCCCAAGGAAATTGAAACAGTCATTCACAGTCTCCCCTCCAAAAAAAAGCCCTGGGCCAGATGGTTTCAGCGTGGAATTCTACCAGACCTTCAAAGAAGCGCTCACACCAATTCTCCTCAAACTATTCCACAACATAGAAACAGAAGGTACATTACCAAACTCATTCTATGAAGCAACAGTCACCCTGCTACCTAAACCACACAAAGGCCCAACAAAAAAAAGAGAACTTCAGACCTATCTCTCTTATGAACATTGACGCAAAAATATTCAATAAAATACTTGCAAACCGAATCCAAGAACACATCAAAGATATCATCCACCACGACCAAGTAGGCTTCATCCCAGGCATGCAAGGGTGGTTCAACATATGGAAATCCATCAATGTAATCCACCACATAAACAAACTGAAGGAGAAAAACCACATGATCATCTCCTTAGATGCTGAAAAAGCATTTGACAAAGTCCAACACCCATTCATGTTTAAAGTCTTGGAGAGATCAGGAATACAAGGCACATATCTAAACATAGTAAAGGCAATATACAGCAATATATAGCCAACATCAAACTCAATGGAGAGAAGCTTAAATCAATCCCACTGAAATCAGGGACAAGACAAGGCTGCCCACTCTCTCCCTACCTCTTCAACATAGTACTTGAAGTCCTAGCCAGAGGAATAAGACAACTAAAGGAGATCAAGGGGATACAGATCGGAAAGGAAGAGGTCAAAGTGTCACTATTCGCAGATGATATGATAGTATATATGAGCGACCCCAAGAATTCAACCAGAGAACTCCTCCAGTTGATAAACACCTTCAGCAAAGTGGCAGGATACAAAATCAACTCAAAAAAATCAGAAGCCCTCCTGTATACCAAAGACAAAAGGGCCGAGAAAGAAATTAGGGAAACAACACCCTTCACAATAGCCACTAACCACATAAAGTACCTTGGGGTGACACTAACCAAGCAAGTGAAAGACCTGTTTGAGAAAAACTTCAAGTCTCTGAAGAAAGAAATTGAAGAAGATCTCAGAAGATGGAAAGATCTCCCGTGCTCATGGATTGGTAGGATTAACATTGTGAAAATGGCCATCCTGCCAAAAGCAATCTACAGATTCAATGCAATTCCCATCAAAATACCAACTCAATTCTTTACAGACCTTGAAAAAAAGATTCTCAGCTTCATATGGAGAAACAAAAAACCCAGAATCTCCAAAACAATCCTGTACAACAACAGATCATCTGGAGGTATCTCCATCCCCGATCTCAAGTTGTACTACAGAGCAATAGTAATAAAAACTGCATGGTATTGGCATAAAAACAGAAAGGAGGATCAATGGAACCACATAGAAGACCCAGAAATAAACCCACACACCTATGAATACTCAATTTTTGACAAAGAAGCCAAAACCATTCAATGGAAAAAAGCAGCATCTTCAACAAATGGTGCTGGTCCAACTGGATGTCCACATGCAGAAAAATGAAAATAGATCTATATTTATCACCCTGCACAAAACTAAAGTCCAAGTGGATCAAAAACCTCAACATAAAACCAGATACTCTAAATCTGTTAGAAGAAAAAGTGGGGAACAACCTAGAACTCATTGGCACAGTAGACAACTTCCTGAAGAGAACACCAACAGCACAGGCTCTAAGAGCAACAATCAATAAATGGGACCTCATGAAACTGAAAAGCTTCTGTAAAGCAAAGGACACGGTCATCAAAACAAAACGCCTGCCTACAGATTGGGAAAGAATCTTCACTAACCCTTTATCTGACAGAGTACTAATATCGAGTATATACAAAGAACTAAAGAAGCTGAAAAGCAGCAAACAAAGTAATCCAATTAAAAAATGGGGAACACAGCTAAACAGAGAATTCTCGACAGAGGAATATCGAATGGCAGAGAAACACTTAAAGAAATCTCATCCTCATTAGCCATCAGGGAAATGCAAATCAAAACGATCCTGAGATATCACCTTACACCCATCAGAATGGCCAAAATGAAAAACTCAAGGGACAACACATGCTGGAGAGGTTGTGGAGAAAGGGGAACCCTCTTCCACTGCTGGTGGGAATATAAACTGGTTCAACCACTCTGGAAATCTATCTGGTGCTTTCTAAGACAATTAGGAATAGTGCTTCCTCAAGACCCAGCTATACCACTGCTAGGTATATACCCAAAGTTTGCTCAAGTACACAAAAGAGATATTTGCTCAACCATGTTTATAGCAGCTTTATTTGTAATAGCCAGAACCTGGAAACAACCCAGATGTCCATCAATGGAGGAATGGGTACAGAAATTTGGTATTTTTACATAATGGAATACTACTCAGCAATCAAAAAGGAGGAAATCATGAAATTTGCAGGCAAATGGTGGGACCTAAAAAAGATCATCCTGAGTGAAATATATACAGAAGGAGAAAGACAAACACGGTATATCCTCACTTATATAGACCTATAAGATATGATAAACATAATGAAATCTATACACCTAAAAAAGATAATCAAGAGAGCGGACATGGGGTAAGATTATCAATCCTCGTTTTGAAAGACAGATGGGATGCACATTAAACATTAACAGGAGTCTACTGAGCGCATTTGAAAAACTCTAACTAGCAGTGTTTTCAAAGCAAAGACTCATGACCAAACCTTTGGCAGAGTACAGGGAATCATAAGAAAGAAGGGGAGTTAGTCTGATGAGGAAAGGATAGGAGCTCCACAAGGATCAAACATATCTGGGCACAGGGTCTTTTCTGAGACTGACATGCAACCAAGGACCATGTATGAATGTAACCTAGAACCTCTGCTCAGATGTAGCCTGTGGTTGCTCAGTAACCAATTGGTTTCCCATAGTGAGGGGAACAAGGACTATTTCTAACAGGAACTCAATGACTGGCTATTTGACCTCCCCACCCCCCAAGGGAGGAGCAGTCCTGTTAGGCCACAGAGGAGAGCTTTGCAGCCAGCCCTGAAGATACCTGATAAAACAGGATCGGATGAATGGGGAGGAGGTTCCCCCTATCAGTGGACTTGGCAAGGGGCACGGTGGAGATGAGGGAGGGAGGGAGGGACTGGGAGGGAATGAGGGATCGGGACACGGCTGGGATACAGAGTTAATAAAATGTAACTGATAAGAAAAAAATAAAATTAAATAAATAAATAAATAAATAAATAAAATATAAAAAGGTATAGGCATAAGCAAAGATTTTCAAACATTTTAGTACCGCAAGAACCAATGTTAAAAAAATCAACAAATGGGATCCATGAAATAAAATTTTCTGCATGGCAAAGAAAACAGCCATCATGATAAAGAGACAAACTTGAGAATCGGAGAAAATATTTGCCAACTATATATTAGAGAAGAGATTAATATCTAAAATGTATATAAATAAAATATAATTAAACATCAACCCTTTAAATCATGTCATTGGAGACACGGCAAAAGGGGGTTATATTTCTGGAATTAAGGTTTAACGTAACTTCTTACTTCTTTTCACAGTGTCCCTGTTCTCGCTGGTTGCACCAGCGAGAAATAGCCGTCAGTTTCATGAGTCTTGACTCTTAATATATAACTTAAGGGTATGTTTTTTTGGGGGGGAGGTGCAGAGGGGAGTAGGTAGGACATTGAACTAAGAGAACTCAATCCACATGTTGGCCGAGGAAGCATGGCATTCTATTTAATAAGAAATAAAATGCGTCTTTTCCTTCACACGTTTAACTAAAGAGACCTGGGGTGGATAGGGCACGAAGGAGCAGCTGAGCAGAAAGAGCACCAGCAGCCACTGGTTAGCTCTGCTCGCAGCTGAGAACTGAGCCAGGAAAGCCCCCTCGAGGCGGAAAAGAGCCAGGCAGAATGAAAACCACAAGGTGCTTGTTTACCGGGGCCAGAGTAATAAAGGTGTGAAAACATTTAAAGTCTGCGCAATAAAAAAGATGAGCTGCGTGGCTTTATTCTTATGTTAGTTTTTCAAGTTCCTTGGATTCCAAGTTTCATTTCAGTTCCACTTTCTAAGAGAGTAAATAATTTTTTGGTTAAAATTCTTTGTCTCTTTCTGTTTAATAGTCTATTTCTCTTTTTTTGTGTGCTACACATTTTCATTTTTTAAAATATTAGTTACAATTTAAAAATTAATTAATTACAATTTATTCACTTTGTATCCCATCTGTAGCCCCCTCCCTCGTCTTCTCTCAGCCCCATCCACCCTCCCTGTTCTCCCTCTATGCCCCTTCCGAAGTCCACTGATAGGGAAAGAGGCTGAAACCTCACTCAGAAGGGCAAACAGAATTGCCTATTTCTCTTAAGAGAATGGAGTCTGAACAGCTTAATCAAGTCCGCAATTAATATCAACACTAAATTCAAAGAACAGACATTGCCCAGAATTAAACAAGCAGGAGAATTCTATGCAATTGAACTGAGAGCCAAGAGTGTTACAGGAGGAGAGAGTGAACTCTGCTTCGTGAGAAAAACGTAGATGAGTTCTAAGCATTGGAGCAAGGTAGTGGAAGAACTTGGCAATGTGATCAGGACCCTGCTGACTGGAGCTTGTGGAAGCTAGCCTTCTTAACCCTCTCACAAACTCAAGGCTGGGCAGTGTCTCTTTGGATGGCTACATTTTAAAGAGATGGCACCTGGCTTTTCCAGAAAACTATTATTGTATAGCAGCAAAGAACCTGGGACAAAAATTTTCATCCCAGGGTGCAGAGAAGGAATTTACACTTCCTAGTGTTCTGAATTAGATGTTCTAAGAAGAGGGAGTCAGGGGCCCGTATCTGGAAAAAAAACTTCCTAACGTCGAGTCAGGCTGGGCAGCATTAAAGTTAAGGGCATTTTATCATTTACTTTGATAATAATGACACTGATAACTAAAGCTTATGGAAAATAGGAAGCAAGAAGGTTGCAGGGACCCTGAATGTAATGTTTCCAAATTGCCATCAGGGGGCCGAAGAGATGGCTTAGTGGCTAAGAGTACATACTGCCCTGGCAGAGGATCCAGTTGAGTTCCCAGCACCCACATAGGGCTGCGCACAGCTGCCTGGTGCTGCAGCTCCAGGGGTCTGATGCCCTCTCCCATCCTGCCCTGACAGCTGCACACACATGTGCACACACAACCAAACGGCCATCAGTAATATAACGCAGTTTCTAACTCACTGAACATAACCAACACCATTTTGAACCAAATTGGGTAGTCCACCCATAAATAAATGTTTATTTAATATTTTTATGAATTTTTAGTTTATTTGGCAAATATGAATTCTTGTCTCCAATGTACCAGGCACTGGTCTAAGCAGTAGAGACTGATTCATCAGTAAGTAAAATATTCAAAATGTTCGATGTGGCTAGAGAGAAGTCTCAGCTAATTGTAAGCACTTGTTGCTCTTCTACACCACCGAGTTTTGTTTCTAGCATTCACATCAGATAGGTCCTGACCACCTATAACTCCAGTTCCAAAAATCCAATAATCCTCTACTGGATTCTATACACACCTGGCATTCACAAAAATACATACACACACGGGGGGAGATTATAAAAATAAATAATTAAAATATTCTATACTTAGGAATATAGGAGAACAATAAGGAACTGACAAAAGCCAATGAATTTGTGTGTAGTAAGACATGGTTGGCATGTTCCATGAAGAAAATGAAAGCAAAGAAATGGAGTTTACTGCTCTATCACAGCTATGCATGCTCAATTATTTTAATACATTTTTTTACTATTATTTTAATAGTAAAAATACTATTATTTTAATACATAATAAGAACATATGGTTAACTTTTTTAGGGGACCATGGGTCACATTTTGATTCCTATATTTTCTATATTTTAGACCTTTTCATTAATGTAAACATTGTTTTCTGAGTCTGAGATTTTTAAATGTACCTTTATGTGTAATTTCATCAGCATCACTGTAGCACTATTTGTAAAGGGTCCTTTCACATTCTCGTACATAAACTCTCAGCTGTGAGACTGGAACTCAAGGCTGGCACATAGGGCACTTTATACATATTAAAAAACTGACAGCATAAAGAAAGTTAAGTTGTTTAACATGACCGTGGACCTAATTATCACTATTTTGAACAAAGAAAATCTGTAAGTTATACACAGTGAACTCGTGAGAGACTCAGGAGTTGCCCTGGCACTTGTGTGGAGATGGAAGGAAATTTTCAGGATGATCCACAGAGAATGAACATTTGAAAAGCACTGTCACTGGAACCTGCCCTCCTTTCTGAGTTAATATAGTACCTAGTACTGAGCTTCTAGATCCCAGAAGTCTCAGCTTGATAACTTCCCTCCCAAAGAGAGCTGCTGCTACACGCATGTTCCACCTGCCTGCAGAAACCTACCTCCCGTGCGCAGCTATCCTTTTTATGGTGAGATTGAACAGTATTCATTTTTATATTTGTGTTATAAGTTTTCTATCATGAGAACCCATCAGTTTCAAGAACGAGGAAACAATAAATTTCAGGTCTCGGTTCCAGGGTTTCAGGAGCTGTGTTCTAGTATTTTCACCTTCTTTAAGGATTTTAACTTAAGAATGTTCATTCTCTTTTCAAATAATGTCAAAATTATTTCCAGTAAACAAGCACAAGGTTCAGGGGAAGTAATTATATCACTATGATTCCCTTCACATTTGTTGAAAGGATGTTTCTCGCTATGTGTACATAAGGTCAATTTTGAAAAACAGTGGTATGTGGTTGCTCTCTCACACATTGTTTACTTGACTGGTTATAGCTATTTACTCTTTGGCTTGTTGATGGCTCCCCTAATTGGTTAGAAAAGGTGTAGTTACTCAGCACACTATAAAATATTGAAAGGTGACAGAAGGGAAGCACTTTACTGGTCTCGTGGGGGAAGAAAATTGCTTATCTGTAATTGTTTTGCTCTCGGAAGAAATATATCAGGCTGCCATTTCCACATGAACTTTCTAGATATAGTGTGACCCACTGTTTTAATGTCAACAGAAACAAGCCCTTGTAGAGTGTCTTTACTTTTTGTATGCTCTAGTTAACCCAAGGGACCTTTCAGCTGTAATTTGCAGAGAAAAACTGCAGCCTGACATTCGAGAGGTACAGACTGATTTCTAAGCCACGTTGTAACATTCAGAGTGATAAATTGTGGACAGAAGCAATGAAGACAGAGGAAAGGAAATAAATCTCTTTGTTCACTACTGAACACTCACTAATCACCCCTAAGGGTAAACAATTAGGTAAATAACAACTGCCTGCAAAAAGCTAACGGGAAGAAACAAACAAACAAACACCAGCTTCTACCTCAGAAATTCTGTCAGTTCAATTCAAATTGAGCATAATTTTGAATGTCTTTCACAATGAGTACTAATTCTGGAGTGGAAATGAGGCCCGGGATATAAAGGGTGTTCTTGGATTCCTCGAGTGAGCTTGTGATCTGGAGCAAGGTCACAGGACCTAGAGCATGGTGTTAGCCTTTGCATGGCAAGCCTGCCTTTTCTTCTACCCTCTCTGTCCTCAAGGTTCTACTCTCTCCTCATGGTTCCACTCTGCACATTGCTTCCCAAGCTCAGGAACTTTAGGAACACCAATCAGTGTGCACGGAGATGGGTTCACCAATGTCCACTTCTTGAAGACCGTGCATATATTTGAGATTCGCCCTTTCTGTGCAGAAACACAGCAACTGGGTCTGCATGTGGGAATTCCTGAAGGTGACAAGGGGACACAGGTGTCCACAGGAGCATCTTTGAAAGAGGAAAACAAAGGACTCAGTACTGTCTAACAGAAGGGGGACAGTTCACACAGGGATAGACGACCAAGCAACTACATCTTTCTTTACAGCCTCACTCTCCTGAGAGGGTATGCAGCAGAATCATAAGATGAAGTGGCACCTCAGAGCATCAGGGCACTTTACCTTCACCGCAGTAAGGGGGCTTGCCTTTGGGAGTATCGCTGTCTTTATGCTTCTGCTTCACTCTTGAAACCTTAACATAGTAAGTGCCATGGCTAAAGGGCCAGACCTTCAGACACAGGAAAGCAAACTGAATCCCAAGTACCACATAGTTATGGTTGCCTTCGGTCCTAGTGGAGAGGCCTCTGCTCTGGTTCAGGTCTTTGTACTTTTACTTTAAAAATAATCTTTACATAGTCTGGATATTAATCATCTGTTACATGTATAGCTGGCAAAGATTGCTTCACACTCGGTGGACTTCCTCTTCACTCAATTAATTATCTAGCTAAAGCTTTTTGGTTTTATGAAGTCCCATTTGTCAGTTTTTGGCTTTAATTCTTAAGCTACTGGAGTCATGTTCAGAAAGCCCATTCCCACACATATATCATACAGTGCACAGCAGGTCTGTTTTCTAGCAGTTGCCATGTTTCAGGTCTCACAGGCAGCTCTTTTGTCTTCTGGAGTTAGATGAAGGTCTAACGTCAGTCTTTCGCATCTGAATATACAGCTTTCTCGACGCCATATATTGAAGATGCTGCATTTCTGGGGAGTTTTAGCATCTTTGTTCTTAACAGTTTTGTTAAATTTTAGATTGCTATAATTGTGCATACTTATATTTGAACTATAAATTTTGACCCATTGGTCTCCTTGTCTTTTTGCACCAGTATCATATTGTTTTTATTACTCTGTAATATAGCTTGAAGTTTAGGATACTAATCCCTCAAGTATTGTTCTTTTTGCTCAGTAACCACAGACAGAAGTAGAGTCGTTCACACAGGAATAAGATTGTTTTGACTATCTGGGTTTTTTGTTGTTATATTTGAAATGTGTATATATATATATATAATTGTGAAAATGATCATTTATGGATTCAATGTAATCCTAATTAAAGCCACTACCTCACATATTTTTGAAGATTCTGTAAATGATTCTTTACACAATTTTAATTCTACCATTCTATGGGAATGGGATAGTTTTTAATACCTAGTGTTTTTATTGCTTTCTTTGGAGATTTAAAATTTTCATTATGGAGTTATTTCACCTTCTTTGTTAGGCTTAACTCTAGTTATTTTGTTTTCTTTGAAGTTATTGTTAATGGAAATATTTCTGTGATCACCTTTTCTGTCTTCATGATTGAATATTAACTGGCTTGATATTGTACAAGTCTTATACAGCAACTACAAGGTCATGAATATATGGCCGCTTTGCCATGGCCAGAAGACAATATTTTAATCTAATATCCTCTAATCTCTTGCTCTTAGAATCTTTTCAAAGCACCTCCCACTATAGTTCCTAAGCCTTGGTAGGAGGGATTGGTGTAGAGGTCTCATTTATGCTAGAGAACTTCCTTGACATGAGTTCTCTGGACTTTGATCAGTTGTGTCTGCATTAATCACTGGGCACTTGACAAAGAAACTTCTGTGATGAGGTCAGAGAGCTGTACTAATCTGGGAATAGAGCCACACATTTAAAGGACAGTTTGCTACTGTGCCCCCTTGGAGTAATAATAATAGTAGGTTCACACAAGTCCTTTAAGGGACCAATCATTCATTTTTGCTGAGATTTACAGTATTTGATTTGTATCTACACCTTCAGATTAGGTCGTAAATCCAGTCAGAAAATAATTGGCTACCCTATATCTTTTACTCCACTATTGCACTTCTGGTCTTATTTTACCATGCTGGAAATTACTGTTCACAGGGTTCACACCTGGTTGAGACTATTTATAACTAAGGCACTGAGCATCCTTCATAGCACCTATTGGTATTATGAAAGCTAGCCACCAGGGAGGATGTCTCCTGGTCAATATCAACTTGACAACATGTCTTAGGACCAAAGTGTATGATGGTTTTAGTATATATAAAAAAGTCAAGTTCCAAAATAAAGACAGTGCCTGATTATCAGTTCTAAATTTATCCTAAAAGTCCAGAAACATATGAACTGATAAATGTCCCCTTTATCTGCAGTTAAGAATTATTTTCATTTGTTCATGTATTCCCATCATAAGGAAGAGTAGCTAGCTGTCCAAAACCTACAAGTTTGATCAAAGATGCTGACCTTGAAACCAGAGTGTTGGGGAATAAAATTGACGCCACCCAAAACTTTTAAGACACAGAGATAAGGCGTCTGTAACTACTTTGTTAAGGGAGAGTTCCTCGAAATGTACTATCGGATAAACTGCAGCATAGAAGCTGAAATGAGCAGGTGTATAAACAGCAGAGCATAAAATCAAGCTCCTATTACAGTTGTACTAGAAACTGCTTGTGTAAAATCACACTTCTGAGATTTAAAGTTGATTAACAATGTCATTTCTCTTATGATCAGCTTTTTATCATTGAGTTGGCTGATTGACTAATTTATGCATTAGAATTTATGTGTCTGTTTCATTAATCTGAAAATAGTAGAAAATAGCAGTACAGTAATGAAGCATGTTTATACTGGGAAATAAGTTGGTGTCACTGAAACTGCAGAACACACGTCAAAAGTAATGATACATGTCTGTCTTGGTATGATGTCATTACCACATATCATGAGTCCTCTGGAATCACGGCTGACCATATAAAGATACATATTTAGCATTTAGTGTTCTTTGCATTCAGCAGAATGTAGTATCAAGAGTTTTGGCTGACATATATTTTTAATTGTTTTACTTTTGCCCTTCCTTGTTCTCTTCTGAATTTCTTATACACAAGAGGTTTTGCCTGGAGGTTGGAATCGACTCCCAGAACCCCTCTTCCTGGCAATCAAACTCAGGCAGGGCAGAGGGGTCTTGATAATCCTGAGGGCTTGTTTGTTGTATGGGAGTTTCAATAATTTATTTTTCTTCCTCAGACATTTGCCTGAATTTTGCAAAAAGCTGTATTTGATCTTTTGAAATGCAAAAAAGTATTTTGGTATGGGTAATTGCTGTGATTTCTCCATTTTATACATCTCACAATAGAAGCACATTCCCAAAGGAGGTCATATATTTTTGTTGGGGACTTTGGACTCAGGAAGATGAATGCATCAGTACTTAGTTCTCCAACGACTATGAGCAAATTACTGTACTTTAGGTTACTTCTTGTAGTCTCTGGATTTGGGTTGATGATGCCTATGGAATAATTTTTTTTTCCTTAGGATGCAATGAGTTGTGCATGATTTGTTTCGGGTAGTACTGATATTCAGAATGCCCTGAGAAAATGAGTCTGTCTGGAATACTATTAATTTGATCATAGAATAAAGCTTTTTCTGATTTAAGCAGCCAGTGATAAAAGACAGGCTCTGTGCTTTATTAGCCACAAAGGTTGCCTAGTATGGCTTTACCTCCATTTCCTTGTTATTAAGGATTCCTGACAGCTTCCTAACAGGATAATGTTCTATAATCTCATGAGAGAAAAACAATGAGTTATATGAGTTTTATAAAGTGTGAAAAGAATGAACACAGGGCAAACAGGCATTCTAAACCAAGTATTTTCCTGCTTAGTAAGAAATTGTGTAGAAAAGAGAATAGATCATTCCTGCATGCCAATAGCCTGCATGCTGTCATTTGGCAAATTCAAAATGTAAACCCGTATTTGCATAATATGAAGCTTTCTATCAGTTATTCCTTATTTCATTCTTTAGTTTGTTTTTAGTTTCTAACAATTGTAGTTAGCAAAGTGTCAAAATTTAGCTTTAAAATAAGATTTAAAATGTGTCATTTTACTTTTACATCTTGGTGGATGTTATTCGTGATAGAATATGAATGGTTCAGACTGGATTTTGTAGCAGTGTGAATTCAGGCTCTACCAGGACTTGTGTTTTTGACATTGTTTCATCTTACAGTCTATATCCTGAGAACACCACTCCCTTGTGTTGAATTAAATGAGGCCAAGAAAATTGCTTACTTCATTTTAAAATGCTTACTTCATATTTTTGTTTTTTCTTTTTTTTTATTAATTACAGTTTATTCACTTTGTATCCCCCCATAAGCCCCTCCCTCCCCCTTCTTCTCACATGCCCCTCCCCAAGTCCACTGATAGGGGAGATCCTCCTCTCCTTCCTTCTGATCTTAGTCTATCAGATCACATCAGGAAAGGCTGCATTGTCATCTTCTATGGCCTGGTAAGGCTGCTCTCCCCTCAGGGGGAGGTGATCAAAGAACAGGCCAATCAGATTACATCAGAGATAGTCCCTCTTCCCATTACTATGGAACCCACTTGGACGCTAAACTGCCATGGGCTATATCTGTGCAAGGGGTTCTAGGTTATCTCCATGCATGGTACTTGGTTGGAGTATGAGTCTCTGGGAAGACCCCTGTGTTCAAATTTTCTAGTTCTGTTGCTCTCCTTGTGGGGTTCCTGTCCTCTCCAGATCTTACTATTTCCCACTTCTTACATAAGATTCCCTGCACTTTGCCCAACAGTTGGCCATAAGTCATAGTGTCTGCTTTGATAGTCTGCAGGGCAGAGCCTTTCAGAGGACCTCTGTGGCAGGTTCCTAGGTTGTTTCCTGTTTTCTTCTTCTTCTGATGTCTATCCTCTTTGCCTTTCAGGATGGGGATTGAGGTTTTTAGTCAGGGTCCTCTCTCTTAATTAGTTTCTTTAAATGTACAGGTTTTAGTAGGTTTATCCTATGTTATATGTCTAAATGAGTGAGTATATACCATGTGTGTCTTTCTGCTTCTGGGATAGCTCACTCAGGATGATCCTTTCCAGGTCCCACCATTTGCCTGCAAATTTCATGATTTCCTTATTTTTCATTGCAGAGTAATATTCCATTGTGTAGATGTACCACAATTTCTTCTTCCATTCTTTAGTTGAGGGGCATCTGGGCTGTTTCCAGCTTCTGGCTATTACAAATAAAGCTGCTACAAACATGGTTGAGCAAATGTCTTTATTGTATACTTGAGCCCTTTTGGATATATGCCTAGGAGTGGTATGGCTGGATCTTGAGGAAGCGCTATTCCTAGTTGTCTGAGAAAGCGCCAGATTGATTTCCAGAGTGGTTGTACCAGCTTACATTCCCACCAGCAGTGGAGGAGGGTTCCCCTTTCTCCACATCCTCTCCAGCATGTGTTGTCACTTGAGTTTTTTATCTTGGCCATTCTGATGGGTGTAAGGTGAAATCTCAGGGTCGTTTTGATTTCCATTTTTCTAATGGCTAATGACATTGAGCATTTCTTTAAGTGTTTCTCTGTCATTTGATATTCCTCTACAGAGAGTTCTCTGTTTGGCTCTGTTCCCCATTTTTTTAATTGGATTACTTGGTTTGCTGTTTTTCAGCTTGTTTAGTTCTTTATATATACTGGATATTAGTCCTCTGTCAGATAAAGGGTTAGTGAAGATTCTTTCCCAATCTGTAGGCAGTTGTTTTGTTTTGATGATGGTGTCCTTTGCTTTACAGAAGCCTTTCGATTTCATGAGGTCCCATTTATTGATTGTTGCTCTTAAAACCTGTGCTGTTAGTGTTCTGTTCAGAAAGTTGTCTCCTGTGCCAATGAGTTCAAGGGTATTCCCCACTTTTTTTTCTGAACGATCTATGGTTTTATGTTTTATGTTGAGGTCTTTGATCCACTTGGACTGCAGTTTTGTGCAGGACTTTCATTTTTCTACATGTAGACATCCAGTTAGAGCAGCACCATTTGTTGAAGATGCTATCTTTTTTCCTTTGTATGGTTTTGGCATCTTTGTCAAAGATCAGGTGTCTGTAAGTGTGTGGGTTTATTTCTGGGTCCTCTGTTCGGGTTCATATGTGTGTGTGTGTGTGTGTGTGTGTGTGTGTGTGTGAGAGAGAGAGAGAGAGAGAGAGAGAGAGAGAGAGAGAGAGAGAGATGGAGAGAAAGAGATAGACAGAGAAATGCAGGCAAGAGAATAGGTACCCAGAGGCCAGAAACGAGTGTCAGACCCTCTGGAGTTGGAGTTACAGGTAGTTATAAGCTACCCAACATAGGTGCTTGTAACTGAACTCAAAGGTGTAGTCAAGGGGGCTGGAGAGATGGTGCAGAGGTTGAGTACTGGCTGTTCTTCCTAAATGGTCCTGAGTTCAATTCCCAGCAACCACATGGTGGCTCACAGCAACCTGTAAGGAGCTCTGGTGCATGATGAGGTCTTGTATATACATAATAAATACGTAAATCTTTTTTTTAAAGTGCCCTTAAGTGCTAAGCAATCTTTCCAAACCAATGCTTACTTTACTCTTAAAATTTTTTAAATAATATTTTTATTCATTATTATTTTACTTTTTTTTTTTTTACAATTTATTCATTTTATACCCTGATTGTAGCCCCCTTCCTCAACTACTCCAGGTCAACACTCTCCCTCCCTCTTTCCCTCTATATTCCCTTCCCCTAGTCCACTGAAAAGTGAGTTCTCCCCTGCCATCTGCCCTTAGCTTATCAACTCTCATCAGGACTTTCTGAATCCTCTTCCTCTGTAGCCTGACAAGGCTGCATTGCCATTTACACAATGGAACACTACTCAGCAATTAAAAACAAGAAAATCATGAAATTGGCAAGCACGTGGTCAGAACTAGAAAATATCATCCTGAATGAGGTAACCAGAAGCAGAAAGACATGCATGGTATATACTCACTTATAAGTGGATATTAGCTGTATAATGTAGGATAACCATACTTCAGTCTACAAATAATATCTTTTAAAATATTTTTTAGTTTCATGACACATGGAAATTTTTTCTTATTTAAAAGTTCTTTTGGCTTTTATGGAATTTTAGCATATTGTATTAAACATAGTGTGATGCAGTGAATGGCACAGACTTTAGTTGCAGCTCTTTTCTCAGGAGACTTGCAGGGCTGGGAAGAAGCAGGCTCCTTCAGTCCTTCCTGCCACTCTTCCACAAAGCTCCCTGAGCTCAGCCTATAGTTTGGCTGGTTGGTTTCTGCATCTGTTTCCATCAGCTGCTGGATGAAGCCTTTCAGAAGAGTTATGCTAGGCTCCTGTCAATAAGCATAACAGAGTATTATTAATAGTGTCAGGTGTTGGCACTCTCTCATGGAGTGGGTCTCAAGTTGGGCCAGTCATTGGTTTTCCATACCACAAGGACACATTCAACTATGTTCATAGTGGTTTAATTCCTAATAGCTAGAAACTGGAAACAACCTTGATGTCCCTCAATCGAAGAATGGATAGAGAAAATGTAACTTCCATTTACACAGTGGAATACTACTCAGCTATTAAAAACAAAGACATCGTGCAGTTTGCAGGGAATTAGATGGAACTAGAAAAGCTCATTTTGAATGAGATAACACAGACCCAGACAGACACATATGGCAAGTACTCACTTAAAAGTGTACATATGCCATAATGTACAGGATAACCATGCTACAGTCCACAGAGCCAAAGAAGCCAAGGAGGGCCCAAGAGGAGATGCTTGAATCTCACTCAGAAGAGGAAATAAAAGAGACATGTGAAGTAGATGGACAGAGGAAGCTGTGTGGGAGAGGAGTTAGGGAGGGTAACTGGGTAATTGATCAGATATGGGAAAAGGGGTGTGGGTGTGCAAGAGGGAGATGAGGGGAGGACAGAGAGAGAGAGTGGGAAATCAGTAGGGACATATCACTGGGACAGGGAATTCTCTGGTAGTCTATGGGATAATCAAAGCTAAGATTCCTAACAGTAGGGGATATGGAAATTGAGGTTACCAATTCTTTTTTTTTATTTTTTATTTAACTTTTATTAATTACACTTTATTCATTTTGTATCCCTTCATAAGCCCCTCCCTCCTTCCCTATCCATTCCACCCTCCCTCCCCTTTCTTCACGCATGCCCCTCCCCAAGTCCACTGATAGGGGAGGTCCTCCTCTCCTTCTTTCTGATCTTAGTCTATCAGTTCTCATCAGAAGCGGCTGCATTGTCCTCTACTGTGGCCTGGGAAGGCTGCTCCCTCCTCAGGAGGAGGTGATCAAAGAGCAGGCCAATCAGATTATGTCAGAGGCAGTCCAATTCTTAAAGCCAGATGGGATTTCCAGTGGATAGAGGGAGACACCAACCTACCCATAAAACTTGTCCCAAAATTTGTCCTGCCTTCGAAAGTATAGGGATGCTGATGGAGCAGAGATTGAGGGAGTATATCTAGATTTTATTGAGGCTTTTGACCCATGCAGTAGATCAGTAAAGTCCTATTTGGATTCTATTGTATGTAGCCATCCAATTTGACCAGCACCATTTGTTGAAGATTTTGTTTTTTTAATGTATAATTCTGTCTTTTTTATATATAAAAACATTAAGAAAAAACAAACAAAACAAACACATAAAATAGCAGTCCAGGTATGTGAAGTTTTGTCTAGGTCTTCAATTCACTTCCAATGAAATCAACACTTCTGGTTTTATGCCCACAGGATTCTGTTTTTATATCTATAGCTCTGCAGTAAAACTTGAAATTGAGAATGATGATATACCCAGCAGCTCTTTCATTATTCAGGGTTATTTTAGCTATCCTGGTTTTATGTGTTTCCACATGAAGGTGAAAACTGTCCTTTCAAGTTCTCTGAATTGTGTTTGAAGTCTGATACGGATTGCATGGGATCTGGAGATTACTTTTGGTAGCATGGCCATTTTTACTATATTAATCCTGTAGACAGATCCATGCCCATTGAAGAGCTATCTTCTGATATCTTCCTCGGTTTCTCTCTTCAGTGTCTGAAAGTTTAGTAGGTTTTTACTTATATGTGAATATTCGTTGTTAAGTTTTCAATAAACAGGCTACAATCCATATGACAGAGGAAAAGTATAGTATAAGGGACTATGTGGAGGGATGGATCTCTCTAGGGAAGGGAAACAGAATAGAGAGACATAAATGGATGGGGGTGGGGCTGGAACAGAAAGATTAAGCAGAAAGGAGAGAGAAAAGAGGGATGAGAGAGGGAACATGAGAAAGACATAAAATTGAATATTTGTATGGAAATATACTATAGTAGAAATTTCTTAACATATATACATATATATACATACATATATATGTATATATGTATATGTATGTATATATATGTGTGTGTGTGTGTGTGTGAGTGTGTGAGTGTGTGTGTGTGTGTGTGTGTGTGTGAGAGAGAGAGATCTAAATGGACTTGTCAAATAAGGGAAAGATGGAGCCCCAACTGGACATATACCATCACCAAATGTTTCCTGCAGATGTGATAATAGGTTACATATGATTGAGTCCTTGACCAAAAGGGTCCTATGGAACCCTCAAACAACATAGAATATTTCCAAGGCTATTGATTGTCCATATTGCTCATCACAATTGAATGGTAATGGTAGGACCCTAGTGCTGAAGACAATACCTAAACAACTTACTGAACTTAGAAAAATCAATCTGTTACCTACCTACAGCCTTTACCCCTTCTGAACAGTATTCATGGCACTGGGGGGGTACTAAGCATGTTACCAAGGGGAAAGGTAAACACCTATCCAGCTACAAACCATGTGATCTATGATGGCGACCTGCCTGCAAGATGCGCTTTGAAAGAGTGGCACAAAACCTGTAGGAGTAATTAACTGATATCTGATTTCAGTTAAGGTCACACCCCTGAGATGGGACCCATTCGCAACAGTATTCAGTTGGCCCATAACCTTAGACAAGACAGTCCATGGACCTAGGGGAAAACAAACTATTGTTCTGCTAAAGGGATGGAGAAATACCATGACTCCAAAGATATTCAGCTATCCTAATACATCAGTCTCTTACTCCACCATCATCAGAGAAACTTCCTCTTGATTAGATGAGAATGAATACAGAGACCTACTACTGAACATTGTGCAGAGTGAGAAACTTTAAAACATCAGTCCTAGAAAGGATGAGTCCATCAAATCTTTCCCTACAGGAAGAACCCTTCAGAAGAGGATGCAGAAAGATTGTAAGGAGGTGCTGGACACCAAGGAAGCAAGGTCTTCTAAACACAACAGGACTCATGCATATATGAACTTACAGAGACCGTGACAGCATGTGCTACTGTCTCACAGGTCTGGGCATGACAGGACTCAAGCACTGAGGGAAGGAGTAGAAAGCAACCACGCCCCCAACCCAGAACCTGTGTGTAATGAATAACTGCTCACAAATGAATAGTTAGTTTTTTCCAATGGTGTCTTCTAGGCTAGACAAACCACTCTTAAGGCCAGGCCACATGCCAACATTAGATAGTCAATACAAAATGAAGTCAATGTCAGTTTTCCAAGTTCTCTGTCTGATAATGCTTTATAATGGCTCCCCACACCCTTTTACACCTTACTGGTTCTTTGCATAAATATGGTTTCTGATTTGTGGTTTTATGTGATTTCTGTTTGTGAGAATATGTATGTTTGCATCTGGAAGTGTTTCTTTAGCTTTTCTTTTGGCTTTTCTTCTACTTATTTGTTTTGACTGGTTCTGACTTGTTTGTTTTTATTTGATCTTATTTATTACTATTTAATGTTATTTAATAATATTTGCATTTTAATGATGGAGAGATGAAAAAGTGTGAATTTGGGTAGGTAGGAAAGTGGGGAAAATTTGGGAAGAGTTATGAGAAGGGAATCTGTAATCATATTGTATGAAAAATAATTTCACCTTGTTTTAATAGCTGAGTGGTATTCTATTATGCAAATGTACCACAATTTCTATATCCATTCCTCTGATGAGGTTCATCTAAGTTGTTTCCAGATTCCGGCCAATATGAATAGAGCTGCTATGAACACGGTTGAGCAAATGTCCTTGTGTACTTGAGCATATTTTGGATATATGCCTAGGAGTGGTATAGCTGGATCTTAAGAAAGTGCTATTCCTAGTTTTCTAAGAAAGTGCCAGATTGGTTTCCAAGTGGTTGTACAAGTTTACATACCCACCAGCAATGGAGGAGGGTTCTCCTTTCTCTACATCCTCTCTAGCATGTGTTGTTACTTGAGTTTTTGATCTTAGCCATTCTGATGGTTATAGGGTGAAATCTCAGAGTAGTTTTGATTTGCATCTCCCTGATGACTAAGGCCATTGAACTTTTCTTTCCCATTCGATATTCCTTTATTGAGAATTCTCTATTTAGGTCTATACCCCATTTTTTTAATTCGATTACTTGGTCTGTTCCAGCTATTAAAAAAAAGGAAATCATGAAATTTACAGGCAAATGGTAAGAACTAAAAAAGATCATCTTCAGTGGGGTGACCCAGATACAGGAAGACACACATGGTATATACTCAGTCATAAGTGGTTATTAGACATATAATGTAGGATAAACATACTAAAATCTATACTCCTAAAGAAGCTGAACAACAAGGAAGACCCTAGGGAAGAAGCTCAATCCTCATTTAGAAGGGCAAATGTGATAGACATTGGAAGCAGGAGAAAACAGGGAACAGGACAGGAGTCTACCACAGATAGTCTCTGAAAGACTCTACTGATCGAGGTATCAAAGCAGAGACTGAGACTCATAGCCAAACTTCAGGCAGAATACATGGAATTTTATGAAAGAAGGGAGAAAGAAAGACCTGGAGGGGACAGGAGCTCCAAAAGGAGACAAAAAAGAAAAAACAAACAAACAAACAAACAAAAAACAAAAACAAAAACAAAAAAACTCAAAATTGAGGTCTGGGGCCCCTGAAGATAATGATACCCCAAACAAGGACAATGAATGGAGAGGACATAAAACCCCAGCTCAGATGTAGTCCATAGGTAGGTAGCTCAGTGTCCAAGTGGGTTTCCTAATAAAGGGAGCAGGAGCTTTCTCTGGTATGAACTCAGTGGCAGGCTCTCTGATCACCTCCTCCTGGGGTGGTGCAGCCTTGCCTGACCACAGAGGAAGACAATGCAGCCAGTCCTGATAGACTAGGGTCAGATGGAGGAGAGGAGGACCCCCCCATTAGTGGACTAGGTACGGGCATAGGAGGAGAAGAGGCAAAGAGGGTGGGAATGGAAGGAGATGAGGGAGGGGGCCACAGCTGGGATACAAATTGAATAAATTGTAGTAAATGCTAATAAAAAATAAAAATATATTTAAAAAACAAGAAAATGAAACTAGTCATCCTACAAAGTGATGAGTTGTGTTACTTTCATAATCCATCCATTTGTGTTGTTCTCATACTTTCTTCTTATTCATCTCTTTCTCATTGTCCTAGCCCCTGTCCCTTGTGTCCATTTTGCTAATTGCCTTCATTTTCTCTAATAGTACTCCAGTATGCTTTCATATAATACATCTTCCATGACCCTCTATTTTCCCTCTCTTCCCTCCCTAAAGCTCTTTTTCTCTGTACGGTCTTTTTTTCTATTTTCTTCATGTACACACACAGGTGTACACACACACACACAGAAAGAGAGAGAGAGAGAGTAATCTAGAACTTTTATTTTAAGAAAACGTGTTTTGTTTCTCCACAGTATTTGAAGAAATTCCATTAGAGTCAGAACATAAATCTGTAATGAAATCCATTACAGATTTCAGTACAATCAATAAAGCAATCTTGCTGAAACAAGAGAAGAGGTGATTCTTGCATTCTATGAATTTCCTTTTATAATTTTTAAAGCAGACTTTTATCACCAGATTATCATAAACACAAATGAGAATTTCAGGAGTTACTATACTAGACTACTATTTGATGACTATTTATACAAGGGTGAAGCAGATATCCAACATCTTCACTGGGGAATGAGATATCCTTGGTCTGCAAGGGGGACATAGAGAGCCAACACTTTGGAATGTGTCATTCTTACTACTCTCAATGTTATGCTGGAGAATGGCTCATCTGCTCTACTGAAAAGCTCCTGCTGTGGAGTGGTTTCATCATCCTGAGATTTCTTCTTGTGTGAGACACTGAAGAAAAGTGTGGGCTGGCAGGAGCCTCTACCAGGATCTTAGAGAACCAACCTTATTTTTATTCCATTGCTCTGCCATTCCCTGAGATATTGTTCTTGAATTGATGAAAAACAAGTCACATCTACATGCTTTACATCTTTTCCCCCCCTTGGTATGAGCTTCCTTACATTATAAAGAAAGTGCAGTAAAAGAAATGTGTATGCATGCCACATGGAAACTAGCCATGTCACCTTCCTTCATAGCGCTCTATGAGGACTGGCCAGCTAAAAGGCAAGGTATCACACAACCAACACTTACAGAAAATTCTTCTATCAAAGAAAAAATATGGGGAAGAACATTCTGACATCTCTTCTAAACTTGTAAATGATTCTGTAATGTTGGATTATAGAAATAAAGGGTGGATAAAATTATGAATCATGTAACACCAGTTGAAAAAAAAACACAGAGGGGATAGGAAATATAAAAGAGAAATTAATAAGTAAAAATGTAATGGAGTTCACATGATAACACTTGAGTTTCAAAAACGGAATCCAAGTAAGCTTCTAGACACCCATTGTAAACTTTTATAGACAAGGTCAGATATACTTTAACAAGACACTCATCAATGTAAATGCACACTTAAGCTCTTGAACATGAGATCCAGCGGGCATGTAAATGTGGGGTGGATTATATAATCATTTCATCAGACTACAAAGCAGTCTCAGGTTTGGTTATACACTGATGTAGCATAGAGCCTAGAAATGCTGAATATTCAATTGTATTACAAGACACTCTTAAAGCAATCTCAGACTCTCATTTTTAATCTATAGTTCTTTTTCCATCATTTTAAAACTGAAAAGGAAGAGGAAAAATATCAGTAGAGAAGAGAAAAATCTTACTTATATTGGAGCAATGGTTAATACCCCAAATTATTTTTAAAATATATTGGTAGAAAATAATAATAAATTATTAGTAATTATATTTCAAAAGAAAATTTATTCAAGTTTTGGGATGGCAAAATTATACTAAATTCTCATGAGATTTATTTCTCTGTTCTTTCATTTTTATATTGGAAAGATATTGTCTAGATGATTGTTTAATGTGTCTAGTTTTATGTTGAGGTCTTTGATCCACTTGGACTTTAGTTTGGTGCAGGGTGATGAGTATGAATCTATTTGCATTTTTCTACATGTAGACTTCCAGTTAGACCAGCACCATTTGTTGAAGATGCTGTCTTTTTTCCATTGAATGGATTTGGCATTTTTGTCAAAAATCAGGTGTCCATAAGTGTGTGGATTTATGTCAGGGTCTTCTATTCGATTCCATTGATCCACTAGTCTGTTTCTATGCCAGTACCATGCAGTTTTTAGTATTGTTGCTCTATAGTACAGCTTGAGATCAGGGATGGAGATACCTCCAGAAGATCTTTTATTGTAGAGGATTGTTTTAGCAATTCTCGGTTTCTTGTTATTCCATAGGAAGTTGAGAATTTTTCTTTCCAGGTCTGTAAAGAATTGTGTTGGCAATTTGATAGGAATTGCATTAAATCTGTAGAAAGCAATCTACAGAGAAGAAATGTTTTAACCCTTACAGTCTCCTTCATTTTCTTATAACAACACAGAGGTGTTAAAAAATAGTTCCCTGATTTAAACATTTAGATATTTTTTAATCATTTAGATGAGCATTTTTTGAGAGCACATTATTAACAGGTAAACTGCAGTTTTTTGTCTTATTTTTAAGCCATCTACCTGTGTGTTTGATGCAACTTAAAAACAGATTACTTATATTGTTGATACTGAACTTTATGAGTTTGGGGCAAGGATGTTAACAGGAAGAACATTTCAGGAATGCTTAAGATTGGACCAGGTTTAAGACAGTAAAAGATGGGAAGTTTTCACATTTTCTCAGCCCAACCTTTGAAATATACCCAGTGTATAACACTTATCTCAGAACTGAAAGTCAAGTACTCACACTTGGATGGCAGTAGATAGCTAGAATGGAGCCTGCAACATTTCTTCTACAGAGTAATAAGTGAATCCTTGCAAATTAGTTTTCACAACAAAATCAACCAGAAAAACCCCAGTAAAATAATTGACATACAATACATAGGAAATGTTTCTTAAAAATACCAGTAGGATAATTGAAATAAAATATGTAGAAAATAAAGAATAAATAATTTTGTTATAATTGGAGGGAGAGCATACTCACAAGATAACATGATGGACTGCACTGAAAATTGAAGTTTTAAAATACTACACCAACTAAAGGCATTATTAAAGAAGAAATAAGATGGATATTTTATTAAAGGGTTTAAATAGAGTTCTATTGAATAGGATTAAAAGTAAAATTGGTTAAAAAACTCTAAAAGAAGAAATTCAAAAATAGAAGGAATGATTTTTCTCTTCTGTGTGTGTGTTTGTGAAAAGTTATAAAAAATTAGTTTCAATGTTTCAGCATGTTTTCAATTCCCTGTTGTGTTAATTCTTTTCAGAGGACCCTCTAAGGTAGGCTCCCATCCTGGTTTCTCTCTTCCACCAATTCTGGTGTCTATCCTGTTTGCTATTCTGAATGAGATTTAAACATCCTCCCCAGGGTCCTCATAGGTGTTTAGCTTCTTTAGGTCTGTAGATGGATGTCCTATATTATATGGCTAATATCTGCTTATAAGTGAGTATATACCACACTTCTCTGTTTCTGGCTCACTTCATTCAGGATGATTTCATCTAGTTCCCTCCATTTGTCTGCAAATTTCATGATTTACTTGTTTTTAACTGCGGAGTAGTATTCCATTGTGTAGATGCACCACAATTTCTGTATCCATTCTTCCATTGAGGGGCATCTGGGTTGTTTCCAGGTTCTGGCTATTACAAATAAAGCTGCTACAAACATGGTTGAGTAGATGTCCTTGTTGAATGGTGGGGCATCTTTTGGATATATGCCTAGGAGTGGTAGAGCTGGATAGTGGTAGAGTCCCAATCCAATAGTGCCAATAACAAGGTATTAGCAGATGACAGCAGTGGAGAACGCCCTCTTTCAGTGCCTGGGGATGAGGGGAAGAGATAGGGAGAAGCAGATATTGAAATATCGAATTGCAAAATCTTATATAACATTTTAGCTCTATTTTAGCTCATTATCTAAATATTTTTCTATATTGTTATTTTGTGATCAATTTTAAAATATCAATTTTGATTAAATGATTGACTTACTTAGGTAGCTGCATGTTAAGAAGTGGCACACAAATTTCTCTCTAAGGTTGCCTGTGTTTCTTATTCAGGTGAGCTTTTCTTTCTTTGTTGTTCTTATTGCCCCACAAATGGTGGTGAATTAAAACCGCACTAAGATGAAATCCACACATTCCTGAAGCTTGATCTTTACAAGATGATACAATAAATGCTAGTATATGCTGAAGAATTTTCTGGATTTTGCTTTATCCTGTTAGTGTTTTGAGAGTGTCTGGAGTATAGACAGCAATTCAACACAAACACTACAGATTATTTTGAAGTTAAAATTTCAAATCAATCATGTTGACAAAACCTTTCAGCATATGACTACTGGCCATTTTAGTGGTACCAGTGGTGGAAAGAAAGTTGCCTGCTTGTATTTCAGTGATACTGCATTTCTCTTAACTCATTTAATCTCTTAAGTGTATTATAGCTAATTTAAAAAACTAACCTACTCGATAAAGTGTCTCATTATATAAGTTTCTAACTGGCCTCAGGTTATTGTTTTTTCAATGCCCCAATTCACCCCTTTTTGTGTGGGCAGCTTGCGTTTTGAAACATGTATGCCAGCTCAGTTGTGCTTTCTAATTAAGCCCTTGGATGATTTGATTTGTTTCTAACAGCACAGTTCAAACTTCTCAATACAGTTAACAATGCCTTCTAACATTTGCCTTCCATATTAGTTTACATTCATTTTATATCCAATTCCCTTACCATTTCCTTCAATCCAACCAATTTTAGCCTTCTATTTTTTGCATGAGACTCTAACTTCACATAGGTTATGTCTCTTTATTAGTTCCCCAACACCCAAATTTCTGCTTTATAAGACTGCACTTACATGCCTCATGAATAATGTTTGACTTTCCTTATGAATTTTAAATGTAGTGTGCAAGGGCTGTATCTTTTGTGTTTTTTTTTTTGTTGTATGCTAATATTTACAATAGATTGCTGAAAATTAATCATTGCACAAATACAGTGATGAAATGCATGAATGCTTCCACTAATGCAAAGGGTCTTTAAAAAAAAAACAAACAAAAAACAAAAACTATTTTGCTAACCTAAAAAGCATAACTGTAGGTAGAAACTACTATGTATGTTTTAAAACTGACACGTAATCATGTCCTTTGAATAAGATATAGTATGATGAAGAGAAGAATGAATATTATTATATCAAAATGACCTGTCAGTTCTCTTCCTAACAATCCATAGTATCAGTGCTATGTATTAGAAAAAAAAAAAACTGTTTCAGAATTCTAAGTAGAAAAGAAAGTAGAAAGTCTTTTTCAGGTATCAGTTATATACTGTATGCAGTACATGTACATACTAAGGTAATATGTGAATATCTTGTATCTTGTAGTTAGAAATGATCTAGAAGTGAGGTGACAGGGGAATTTTGAAGTGTTTTATAAAACGCTTGTACATATTTTTGCCACAGTTTTGTAAACCACACTGACATCATGGTCTAAATTTGTGAAAGATGTGAGTGCGTGCTCTTTGCTGAGGTACCTAGCCAGAGGATGCTCAGAATTTGCAAGTTTTTATTTGGAACAATAACCATGTAGAGAAATGATTTGCAGCTTGCTCAGTGATGAACCATGTGGAAATTTAGATTGTTTTCTTCAGTAGCATGGAGTTCTACAAGAGCTTGGCTTCATTTGCTCTTTACACTTCCACTTATGGCTCCCTTTCCTCCATTCACAGTGGTCTACTTTTAAGTTTTGAAAGTAGAGTTTGGTTTTTAAAAGACTGCAAAGGAGAGTTAGAGTCAATGTCTTCGTTGCTTTCATTTCCATCTGTGAACAGAATAACAAGGAAAGAGCAGTCTGCTGGGCCTTGGATGTCTCTACCTTGTGAATGACCAAACCTAGTTTCTGGAGGAGCTGATAGTGTTCAGCAATTGCCCTGTGAATTTGGAGGATCAAATAAAATCAATTGCTATTCTGTTCATTCATCCTTGACTGATGAGGAATTCAAAAGAGAGTCAGACAGAAGGTGATGTGCATATTAACTAGTGATTCAAAAATATTTCAAGTGAATATTAAATTCTAGGAAGTAATTTTATAGTGAATTACTTGAAAGTCTACAGGAATAAAAAAGGTGATCTTGGGTGGGGGAAAGCGTTTTGAGAGACAATCACATTTTTAATTTTTTTTTATTTTAATTTTTATTAATTACAATTTATTCACTTTGTATCCCCCATCTAGGTCCCTATTTAATTTTTATGACATTTATTTACTCTCTTCTTCTTCTTCTTCTTCTTCTTCTTCTTCTTCTTCTTCTTCTTCTTCTTCTTCTTCTTCTTCT
>NW_026587216.1:47282306-47289068 GCF_907164565.1 Psammomys obesus | reverse complement strand
CTTCTTCTTCTTCTTCTTCTTCTTCTTCTTCTTCTTCTTCTTCTTCTCTCTCTCTGTGTATGTGTGTGAAAAGATATATAAGAAGGACTTGGTTGTCTTCTTTAACCTTTCGATTCTTGGGTACTTAATTTATTTTCCTCAGGTCTAGCCTTGTTACAGCAGTCTCAGGCTATTGAAGCTAAGGACTCCACTTTCCGTTTCCCTGGTAACACTGGAAATGTAAGCATCACTTTAGCCATTCCTCAGAATTTAAGTTAACATATAAAAAGGGGAAGGTATGTCTCTAGCTTTAGGTGCAATCCTGGTTATCCAAGCTACCTAAGAAAAGATGAGATTAGTGATATCCCTTAAATAAGATATGCACTTTTTCTTCCCAGAAGCCTCTTCTTAATGCACATGCTGGCTTCCCTTCAGGGAGTATATGGCACTGGCCAGCCTGCTTTTTTGAGTTAAGCCTCTTTTCTAACTGCCTGTGTGGCTGGGCTGATGTAAGGGCAGATTAACTAATAAACTGGACTTGGAGAAAAAGAAGCATTGGCCCCTGACGAGATGGTTCCATCTAGATTGCTATGTTTAGTTATAGCCTCAGTGAAATGAGGCGAGTGAGGCCCAGGGTTTCACCAGAGGCTTGGGTGATTTCTCTCATTTTATCATAATTGACAGTAGAATGAGAACTTTTTGCATGCCCCCTAAAAGTTATGTGATAATCTAGTTGAGCCAGTCAGAGCCATCCCCAGGGAGCTGGTAATTTCAACTGTGGACCCTTGGCTGGGACTGCCTCCTCTGCAGAGGGTCTCTGTTTATCTATAGTATGTGAATGATCTGCATGGGCCCTAGTGGGTTACTTTTTCGCTGGGCTGAGAGGGGAGGTTATGATAAGGTATGTGTCATGCCACCTTCAGTAAGTGGTATATTTGGGTCAGATCGTAAAATTCTTTTGTGAAATGGGGGTGGGGGGGACGTTCTAAAGGGAAATTCTCTGAAGAGGAACTTTTCCTGTATTTGATTTACATCTGAGAGGAGAAAAGTACATGGATTCAGATAGATCCATTGTACCCTGCAACCTTCCTCGTGGGAAATGTATGGCTGTAAGAAGAAGAGTGAATATGAGGAGAGGACAAGAGGAGGGGTAGATGAGGGTTTTGGGGTGGTGGGAGAATTCCTTCCATTTTTCTGGAAGGAATAAATGAGAAGGGTTGGAGGATGGTAGTGAGAATTTAAGAGGAGAAGGGTTATAAATTGAGAGTAGTGAGGTGGGGTGGAGAAATGGAGGGTGGTAGTTGGATAAAGGTCAAGAGTTTAAGTGGAATGAAAGGGATTGAGTAAAAGTTCAAAGTTGAAGAAAGTGGAAGCAGGAGTGGGGGAGAGTGAATAGGTTGGGAGCTTCTTACAGGACTGTTTTCAGTGAAGCTTTGAAGCAGTAAAATCTGGTGTGCAGGTCAGGATTGACAGAGGCCGGGCTGTGCCCTGAAGGCAAAGAAG
Source organism: Psammomys obesus (assembly GCF_907164565.1). Classification (NCBI taxonomy): domain Eukaryota; kingdom Metazoa; phylum Chordata; class Mammalia; order Rodentia; family Muridae; genus Psammomys; species Psammomys obesus. The sequence continues at coordinate 47,287,586 of NW_026587216.1, read as the reverse complement.
GCTTGGACAAGTGGCATCTCAGACCACTTGCAGTTCACTCTAGTAAAGTGATTTAAATAGATGAAAATTTGGAAATCAAAAGTGTGGAATCCAGGCCAGGTATGGCCATGATCTAATTGATATTGGGACCAGATCTGAACAGAATGATGTGTGAGAGTGGCTGGACTGAGTTTGGAGAGACTTAAGGTTGAGAGGCTTGATCTTAGGCATGACAGAGGGGCCATGCCTCTGTGTCTAAATTGGACACAGTCAATTTAGAGTTCATCAAGAAAGGCAGGAGAGGAGGATGACACAGAGGGTTTGAGAAGTGAGCCAGATTGGCAGAAGAAGCTAGTCTAGACTTGGAAATCACTCCACAGAAGTGACAATGGGAGCCAAGAAAGTCCTGGGATTTTGCAGAGCCTGTAGGACTGGTTTCTCTAGATGTTGGCTTCGTCTTACCTTCCCACTGAGTTCACAGTGGATGCAGTCTGACACACTAATGACAAAGAGCCTCTGCGCTGAAGGTCAATAGACAGTAAGGGAGAGGAGAAAAGGGCAAATGAGACTGATACCCCAACCAAGTTTACATGTCATGCCAATAAAACCCCAGAAGAGAACAGGGACCAGTGACTGTGGCAAACACTGCGTCTTAGTAACCTTGGCGTTTTGAATAAGATTGACCCCCAGAGACTAATAGAGTTGAATGTTCAGTCCCCAGGAAATAGAACTATTTGAAAAGATTGAAAGGATTAGAAGATCTGGCCTTGCTGGAGGAGGTGTGGCCTTGCTGGAGGAAGCATGTCACTGGGGAATGGACCCTTAGTTTTCAAAAGCCCATAGCAGGCCCAGTATTTCTGTCTGCCTGGGGGCTAGGATGTAACTCTCAACTATTTTTTTCCTGTAACATTCTTGCTTGCAGCCATGTTCTCTGCCATGCTGTTAATTGACTAAGCCTCTGAAACTGTAAGCAAGCAACCAGTTAGTTTTTCTTATAAAAGTTACCTTGGGGTTGTTTCCTATTTTCTTTTTCTTCTGATGTGCATCCTCTTTGCCTTTCAGGATGGGGATTGAACATTTTAGTTAGGGTCCTCTCTTTTGCTTAGTTTGTTTAGATGTACAGATTTTAGTGGGTTTATTCTATGTCGTATGTTTATATCAGTGAGTATATACCATGCGTGTCTTTTTGCTTCTGGGACAACTCACTCAGGATGATCCTTTCCAGATCCCACCATTTACCTGCAAATTTCATGATTTCCTTATTTTTCATTGCTGAGTAATACTCCATTGTATAGATGTACCACAGTTTCTGCATCCATTCTTCAGTTGAGGGGCATCTGGGTTGTTTCCAGCTTCTGGCTATTACAAATAAAGCTGCTACAAACATGGTTGAGCAAATGTCCTTTTTGTGTACTTGCGCCTCTTTTGGGTATATGCCTAGGAGTGGTATGGCTGGATCTTGAGGAAGCGCTATTCCTAGTTGTCTGAGAAAGCGCCAGATTGATTTCCAGAGTGGTTGTACCAGTTTACATTCCCACCAGCAGTGGAGAAGGGTTCCCCTTTCTCCACAACCGGAACCTGCTACAGAGGGCCTCTGAAAGCTTCTGCAGTATAGACTGTCAAAGCAGATGCTGAGCCTGATGGCCAACTGATGGGCAGAGTGAATGGAATTCTATGTAAGAAGTGGGAAATAGTAAGAGCTGGAGGGGACGGGAACTCCGCAAGGAGAGCAACAGAACAAGATAATTTGAACACAGGGAACTTCCCAGAAAATCATACTCCAACCAAGGACTATTTGTGGAGATGACCTAGAACCCCTGCACAGGTGTAGCCCATGGCAGTTCAGTGTCCAAGTGGGTTACATAGTGATGGGAAGAGGGACTGCCTCTGACATAATCTGATTGGCCTGCTCGTTGATCACTGCCCCCTGAGGGGGGAGCAGCTTTACCAGGCCACAGTAGAGGACAATGCAGCCACTTTTGATGAGAACTGATAGACTAAGATCAGAAAGAAGAGGAGAACCTCCCCTATCAGTGGACTTGGGGAGTGGCATGCATGCAGAAAGGGGAGGGAGGGTGGGATCGGGAGGGGAGGAGGGAGGGGCTTATGGGGGGATACAAAATGAATAAAGTGTAATTAATAAAAAATTTAAAAAAAAGTTACCTTGGTCTTCACCACAATAGAGCAGGTAAGACTGTTACTATTATCACTGTGAACAAATACAGTGACCAAGAAAACATTTAATTGGGGGCTTGCTTACAGCTTCAGAAGACTAGTCATTGTGGCCATGGATAAGTTATTTATACATGCCATTTTTCTACCATAAAAAGGGATTGGATCATGAAGTATATGTCCTTCTGTTTTTTTAGAGAGTGTGGTAACCAACGTATACATTTTATTAATATTCAAATAACCAAAATAGAATATTAATTCTCAAAGAATTCTGTATTATATACCTGAAAGCTATAGTAAACGAGATAATATCTCATTAACATAAGTGAATACTTGAAATATTTTTTATTATTTCATGATTTGTTTTTTAAAGGTTTTTCTGTGTTATCAAGTTTATCTTTCTACATATAATGTTATTGAGGAAGAAAGCAAGAAAATTATGTGCTTTTCCCTCCCCACTTCATGGGGTTTTTCAAGGGTCTGCAGTAATTTGGCACTTAGATTTGGGGATAATGTATTTGTAGACGTGCATATGTGTTTATGAGTGTTAGCACAGTTTGTTATTCTTTCAGTATCGTTTTAGGACTGCGACTTTTCCCCCTAATTAGTAAGTTGTATACCCTTAGAAGAGTTTATTTCTTTGATTCTGTTTAATTATAAAATACCCCGTCATTGTTTTGTTCTTATATGTATAACTGAGTGAGTTGATTTGCTATTTTATTTGCAAAAATCCTATCTCACTCAGTTGCTCAGTTTATGTAATCCCTAACATTTGTTTAATAAAATCTTTAAAATATGAAAACCAACTGTTTCTCTACCCACTGCCACAAGGACATGGTTAATTCCTATATGTGCTTATATTCCTCTCTGGAAGAAGAATTTTCTTGCAGTAACTCACTGGTAACACTCTGCTTGAAAAGTTGGGGAAGTCTATGTCAGTCAGCTAGTATTGGAAGTAAAACTTTGTGAATCTTTAATATTTAAGTAGAGCAGACATGGTCTATGTCAGAAGATGTAATATTGTTAATAGATAGTCCAGGGGGCTGTTTTTGATTTTTATTTATTTTTCATCCTTGTAGATTAGGTTATTAAAGAAATTAAACCAGTTTTAGAAAAATGTGAAAGTCTCATTTCCTTTACATTCTTACATTTGAACAAATGTAAGTAAAATAGTGCTAGAATATAGAAACCTTAAAAGAACCATGATCAATTTTCTATGTGTCAAAGATGTTCAATGAAGTGCTCGCTTCCGCAGCACATATACAAAAATTTGAACAATACAGAGATTAGCATGGGTCCTGCTCAAGGATGACATGCAAATTTGTGAGGGGTTCCATTTTTTTTTTCTGACAGAGGGCTAATATCCAGAATATATAAAGAACTTAAGAAATTAAACACCAACAAACCAAGTAATCCATTAAAAAATGGAGTACAGAGCTAAACAGAGAAATACTGAATGGCAAAGAAACACTTAAAGAAATGTTCAACAGCCTTAGTCATCAGGGAGATGCAAATCAAAACAACCATGAGATTTTTACCTTACATCCATTAGAATGGCTAAGATCAAAACCACAAGTGATAACACATGCAGGAGAGGATGTGGAGAAAGGGGAACACTCCTCCTTTGATGGAGGGAATGAAAACTTGTGCTACTGCTTTGGAAATCAGTCTGGCACTTTCTAAAAATAGCGCTTCCTCAAGATCCAGCTATACCACTCCTAGGCATATATCCAAAAGATGCTCAAGTATACAAGGACATTTGCTCAACCATGTTTGTAGCAGCTTTATTTGTAATAGACAGAATCTGGAAAAAACCCAGATGTCCCTCAACTGAGGAATGGATACAGAAATTGTGGTACATTTACAAAATGGAATACTACTCAGCAATTAAAATAAGGAAATAATGAAATTTGCAGGCAAATGGTGGGAACTAGAAAAATATCTTGAGTGAGCTAACCCAGAAGCAGAAAGACACGCATGGTATATACACACTCATAAGTGAGTATTAGAAATATAATTTAGACTAAATATACTAAAATTTATACCTAAAGAAGCTAAACATCAAGGAAGGCCCCAGGGAAGATGCTCAATCCTCATTCGGAAAGGTGATAGATATCAGAAGCAGGAGAAGATAGGGAACAGGAGAGGAGCCTACCACAGAGGGCCTCTGAAAGACTCTACTGATTGAGATATCAAAGCAGAGGCTGAGACTCAGCCAAACTTTGGGCAGAATGCAGGGAATCTTATGAAAGAAGTAGGAGATAGAAAGACCTGGAGGGGACAGGAGCTCCAAAAGGAGACCAACAAAGCCAAGAAAACTGGGCCCTGGGGACCCTGCAGAGACTGATACCCCAATCAAGGGTAATGCATGTACCTAAAACCCCTGGTTCAGATGTAGCCCATGGACAAAGTTTCCAAGTGGGTTACCTAATAAGGGGCTTTCTCTGGTATGAACTCAGTGACAGGCTCTCTGATCACCTCCCCCTGGAGGAGTGCAGCCTTGCCAGGCCACAGAGGAAAAAAATGCAAATAGTCCTGATGAAACTTGATAGGCTAGGGTCAAATAGAAGGGGAAGAGGACCTCCCCTATCAGTGGACTAGGGGAGGGGAATAGGAGGAGAAGAAGGAGGAGAGTGTAGGATTGGGAGGAGACAAAGGTGTTGTCACATCCAGGATAAAAATTGAATAAATTGTAATAAATGATAATAATAATATTTGATTAAAAACATTTACTGAAATAGTCACTTTCATGTGCAAGAAGTACAAGAATCTAGCTATGAAGTCAAGAGACTTGTAAATCCTGCAAGACGTAAGTCATGTGTGTCTATAGCTGTGCATGTGGAGGACTGGAGCACAAAGCAAGGATGCCAAAGGTTAATCATGAAAGCTAAATTCAGATGATATTGCCTTAGGAAGATGCTGAGACAGAGGTGAGATAGCTACTTGTTGTGACTCTCAATGAGCCTGCAGGTTTCACTTCATGCTGGGATGGAAGAGAGGAGCAAAGAAAACTCTGAAATACTTGTGTTGCCTCTAGGTTTACCTGAAATTCCTGGCGTATGCTTCTCTTTCTTTCTTTCTTTCTTTCTTTCTTTCTTTCTTTCTTTCTTTCTTTCTTTCTTTCTTTCT
>NW_026587216.1:47278227-47282296 GCF_907164565.1 Psammomys obesus | reverse complement strand
TCTTTCTTTCTTTCTTTCTTTCTTTCTTTCTTTCTTTCTTTCTTTCTCTCCTCTTCATCCTCCTCATTCTTCTCCTCCTTTGTCAGAAATGTCACTAACATGGTTAAACATTGAATGTTTTCTCCTTAAAAACAAGAAAAGACTAGCATATCCACTCCAGCATCTTTGTTCAACATTATAATAGATGTCCAATCAAGAAACATTGATTGTGGTGTTTCCAGATTCTGGCTATTATGAATAGAGCTGATACAAACATGGTTGAGCAAATGTCCTTGTTGTATATTTGAGCGTGTTATGGATATATGCCTAGGAGTGGTATAGCTAAATCTTGAGGTAGCGCTTTTTCTAATTGTTTGAGAAAGTGCATTTTTAATTGGATTATTTTGATTGTTGCTGTTTAATTTCTTGAGTTCTTTATATATTTTGGATATTAACCATCTCTCAGATGTAGGGTTGGCAAAGATCTTTTCCCAATCTGTAGGCTGTTTTGTTCTATTGGTCGTGTCCTTTATTTCACAGAAGCTTTTCAGTTTTCATGAGGTCCCCTTTATTGATTTTTTGATCATAGAGCCTGTGCTCTTGGTATTTTGTTCAGGAAGTCATCTCTGCCAATGAGTTCAAGCCCTTCCTCAGTTTTCTTCTAACAGATTTAATGTGTCTGGTTTTATGTTGAGGTCTTTGATCCACTTAGACTTTATTTTGTGCAGGTTGATAATTATGGATCTATTTGCATTTTTCTACATGTAGACACCCAGTTGGTCCATTTGTTCAAGATTCTGTCTTCTTCTGATTGTGTGGTTTTGGCTTCTTTGTCAATACTCAGGTGTCCATAGTTGTGTGGATTTATTTCTCGGTCTTCAATTAGATTCTATTGATCAAGTAAGTTTCAATGCCAGTACCATGCCATTTTTATTACTGTTGCTCTATAGTATAACTTGAAATCAGGGATGGAGACACCTCCAGAAGATCTTTTATTGTAAGGACTGTTTTAGCTATTGTGGTATTTTTTTTACATATCAAATTAAAAAATGTTCTTTCAAGGTCTGTAAAAAATTGTGCTGGAGTTTTGATGGAAATTGCACTGAATCTGTAGATTTATTTTAGTAGGATGGCTGTTTTTTACCATGTTAATTCTTCTAATCTATGAGCATGGGAGATCTTTCTGTTTTCTGGTACTTTCTTCAAGATTTTTTTTTCAGAGACTTGACGCTTTTTTTCATAATGGTCTTTCCTCGCTTGGTTAGAGTTATACCAGGACACTTTACATTATTTGTGGCTATTGTGAAGGGTATTATTTCCCTAATTTTTTTCTCTGCCATTTTGTCTTTCTTTTATTTTTATTAATTACACTTTATTAACTTTGTATCCCACCTGTAGCCTCCTCCCCTTTCCCCTCCCAATTTTACCCTCCCTCCCTCTTCTCAACCCACACCTCTCCCAGAGTTCACTGATAAGGGAGGTCCTCCTCCCCTTCCATCTGATCCTAGGCTATCAGGTCTCATCAAGAGTGGCTGTATTGTCTTCCTTTGTGTCCTGGTAAGGCTACACCACCCTGAGGGGGAGGTGATCAAAGAGCACCAATCAGTTTATGTCAGAGACAGTCCCTGTTCCCATTACTAGCGAACCCAATTGAACCCTGAGCTGCCATGGGCTAGATCTGTGCAGGGGTTCTAGGTTATCTCCATGAATGGTCCTTGGTTGGAGTATCAGTCTCAGAAAACACCCATATCCAGATGTTTTGGTTCTTTTGCTCTTCTTGTGGAGCTCCTGTCCCCTCCAGGTTTTTGTGTCTCCCCCTTCTTTCATAAGATTCGCTGCACTCTGCCCAAAGATTGGCTATAAGTCTCAACATCTTCTTTGATACCTGCAGGGTTGAGTCTTTCAGAGGCCCTTTTTGCAAGGCTCCTATCCTGTTCCCTGCCCCCCCCTTCTGATGCCCTTCTTCTTTGTCTTTATGAATGAAGACTGAGCATCTTACCCAGATTACTCCTCATTGATGAGCTTCTTTAGGTTTCAGATTTTAGTTTGTTTATCCAATATTGTATGTCTAATATCCATTTATGAAGGATATAACCTATGTGTCTTTCTGCTTCTAGGATACCTCACTCATGATGATCTTTTCTAGTTCCCACCATTTGTTGCAAAGTTCATGATTTCCTTGTTTTTGTAATTGCTGTGTAGTATTCCAGTGTGTAACTGTACCACAATTTCTGTATCTGTTCCTCAACTGAGGGGCATCTGGGTTGTTTCCAGCCTCTGGCTATTACAAATAAAGCTGCTACAAACATGGTTGAGCAAATGTCCTTGTTGTATACTTGAGCATCTCTTGGATAAATGCCTAGGAGTGGTATAGCTGGGTCTTGAGGTAGCAGCATTTCTAATTGTCAGAGAAAGCTCCAGATTGACTTCCAAAGTGGTTGTACAAGTTTACATTCCCACCATCAATGGAGGAGGGTTCCCCTTTCTCCACATCCTCTCCAGCCTTTGTTGTCACTTGAGTTTTTTATCTTAGCCATTTTAATGGGTGTAAGGTGAAATCTCAGGGTTGTTTTGATTGCATTTCCCTGATGACTAAAGACATTGAACATCTCTTTAAGTGTTTCTCTACTATTTGATATGCCACTGCTGAGAATTCTCTGTTTAGCTCTGAATCCCATTTTTTAATTGGATTACTTGATTTGTTGCTGTTTAGGTATCTTCAGGACTGGCTGCAAAGTCCTCCCCTGTGGCCCAGCAGGGCTGCTCCTCCCTTGATGGGGGGAGGTCAAAGGGCCCGCCACTGAGTTCATGTCAAAATAGTCCCTGTTCATACTGAAATCTATACACCTAAAGAAGATAAGAAAGAAAGAGGACCAGGGGTAAGATGATCAATCCTCACTTTGAAAGACAAATCAGATGGACATTGGATGTAGGAGAAAGCAAGTAACAGGACAGGAACCTACCACAGAGGGTCTCTGAAAGACTGCATTATTCTGTTATTTTTACTATGTTAATCCTGCAAAGCCATGAGCATGGGAGAGCTTTCCATTTTCTGATATTGTCTTCTATTTCTTTCTTTAGACTGGAATTTTTTTTTCATACAAGTCTTTGACTTGCTTGGTTAGAGTCATACAAAAGTACTTTATGTCCTTTGTGGCTATTGTGAAGGGTGTTGTTTTCCTAATTTCTTTCTCGGCCCTTTCCTCTTTTGTATACAGGAGGGCTACTGCTTTTTTTGAGTTAATTTTGTATCCAGCCACTTTGCTGAAGGTGTTTATCAGCTGTAGGAGTTCCCTGGTAGAATTTTTTTTGGGTCACTTATGTATATTATAATATCATCTTGACTTCTTCCTTTCCAATTTGTATTCCCTTGATCTCCTTTAATTGTCTCATTGCTCTAGCAAGAACTTCAGGAACTATGTTGAAGAGATATGGAAAGAGTGGGCAGCCTTTCCTTGCCCTGAATTCAGTGGGACTGATTTAAGTTTCTTTCCATTTTGTTTGATGTTGGCTATCATCATCAGAGAATTGGAGTTAGCTCTTCTTTGAATGTCTGGTAGCATTCTGCGCTGAAATTGTCTGGCGCTGGGCTTTTTTGTTTGTTTGTTTGTTTGTTTGTTTGGATGGGAGTCTTTTGATGACCACTTCTATTTTCTGAGGAGATATAGGACTATTTAATTGATTTACCTGGTCTTGATTCAGCTTTGGTAAATAGAATCGATCAAGAAAATTGTCCATTTCATTTAGATTTTCAAATTTTGTGGCATATAGGCTTTTGAAGTAAGACCGAATGAATGTTTGGATTTCCTCAGTGTCTCCTGTTATGTCCCTCTTTTCATTTCTGATTTTGTTGATTTGGATAGTGTCTCTCTGCTTTTTAGTTAGTTTGGCAAGGGTTTGTCTATATTGTAGATTTTCTCAAAGAAACAGCTCTTGGTTTCATTGATTCTTTGAATTGTTTTGTTTGTTTCTAATTTATTGATTTCAGCCCTGAGTTTGATTATTTTCAGCCATCTACTCCTATTTGGTGTGTCTGTTTCTTTTTCTTCTTCTTCTTCTTCTTCTTCTTCTTCTTCTTCTTCTTCTTCTT
>NW_026587216.1:47222790-47278217 GCF_907164565.1 Psammomys obesus | reverse complement strand
TTCTTCTTCTTCTTCTTCTTCTTCTTCTTCTTCTTCTTCTTCTTCTTCTTCTTCTTCTTCTTCTTCTTCTTCTTCTTCTTCTTGCATTTAGGTGAGCCATTAAGTTGCTTGAATGAGATGCTTCGATTTTCTTGAAGGCATTTAGTGCTATGAATTTAGGTCTTAGCACTGCTTTCATTGCATTCCATAAGTTTGGGTATGTTGTGCCTTCATTTTCAATAAATTATAGGAAGACTTTAATTTCTTTCTTTATTTCTTCCCTGAACCAGCTGTCATTGAGTAACGAGTTGTTCATGTGTGTGTAGGCTTTTTGTTATTTCTGTAGTTGTTGGGGTCCAGCTTTATTCCATGGTGGTCAGATAGGGTACAAGGAATTGCTTCCATCTTCTTGTATCTGTTGAGTCTTGCTTTGTGACCAAATATATGGTCTAATTTGGAGAAGGTGCCATGAGGTGCTGAGAAGAAGGTGGTAAATTCTTTTTTGTTTGGGTGAAATGTTTTTTCTGTAGCTGTCTGTTAGGTCCATTTGATTCATGACCCCTGTTAGAGTCATTTTTTTTAAATTTGTTTTGTTGACCTGTCCTTTTTTGAGAGTAGGGTGTTGAAGTCTCACACCATTAATGTGTGGGGATCTATGTGTAGTTTAAGTTTTATTAATGTTTCTTTTACAAATGTGGGTGCCCTTGTATTTGGAACAAAAATATTCAGGGTTGTGATGTCTTCCTGGGGGAATTTTCCTTTGATGAGTATAAAGTGTCCTTCCCCATCTCTTTTGATTAATTTTGGGTGAAATTCTATTTTATTAGCTATTAGAATGGCTACTCCTGCTTGCTTCTTGGGTCCATTTCCTTGGAAAATCATCTTCCAGCCCTTTACTCTCAGGTAATGTCTATCTTTGTGACTTAGGTGTGTTTCTTGTATGCAACAGATTGCTGGGTCTTGTTTACACATCCATTCTGTCAGTCTGTCTTTTTATTGGAGAATTGAGTCCATTCATGTTGAGAGAGATTAATGGTCAGTGGCTGTTAGATCCTTTGATTTTGATGTTGGCTGTGTTAGTGTGTTTGTGTGCTTGGCAACTTTTAGTTTTGCTGTAGTTAGGTTTTTTATTTCCTGTGATTTCCTGAAAGTAGTTAGTTTTCTTGGGCTGTATTTTCCTTCTAGTATCTTCTTTAACACTGGATTTGTTGGTATTATCATTGAAATTTGTTTTTGTCATTGAATATCTTGTTTTCTCCATCTATAATGACTGAGAATTTTACTGGGTCTAGTAGCCTAAGCTGATATCTGTGTTCTCTTAGGGTCTGCTTGATATCAGTTCAGTCCCTTCTGGCTTTCATAGTCTCTGTTGAGAAGTCAGGTGTGATTCTGATGGGTTTGCCATTATATGTTCCTTGGCCTTTTACCCTTGCAGTTTTTAATATTTTTTTTTCTTTGTTTGGTATACTTACCGTTTTGATTATTGTGTGGCGGGAGGATTTTCTTTTCTGGTCTAATTTATGAAGTGTTCTGTAGGCCTCTTGTATGCTTATAGGCATCTCCTTTAAGTTGGGGAAATTTTCTTTTATGATTTTGTTGAAAATAGTTTCTGGGCCTTGGAGACAAGAATCTTCTTTTTCCTCTATTCCTATTATTCTTAGGTTTTTTTTTTTTTTTTTTTTTTTTTTTTTTTTTTTTTTTTTTTTTTTTGTTTTTTTTTTTTTTTTTTTTTTTTTTTTTTTTTTTTTTTTTTTTTTTTCTTTTCTTGTTGTCTTAGATTTCTTGGATGGTTTGTATCAGGAATTTTTTAGATTTATTGTTTACTTTGATGGCTACATCAATTTCTTCCACTGTATTTTCCATACCTGAGATTCGTTCTTTCATCTCTTGTAGTCTGTTAGTTATGCTTACCTCTGTAGTTTCTGTTTTCTTTCCTAAGTTCTTCCTTTCCATGATTTCCTCTATTTGTGTTTTCTTTAATTTTTCCAATTCTATCTTCAGATCTTGAACTGTTTTCTTGATTTCCTTCACCTGTCTGACTGCATTTTCCTGTTTTTCCTTCATTTCCTTCACCTGTTTCTGAACATTCCTGTCTCTTTTATTTCTTTCAGTGATTTAATCATTTCCTCTCTGAAAGCCACAAACTATTTGGCTGCATCTTCCAGTAATTCTTTAAGGATGGACATAATCTGTTTGATGTTATCTTCCTCTAATTCTTTATGTATTTTATTTTGTTTTCTCCATTATCCTCTTCATAAGCATAGATGTAAAGTCATTTTCTTAAATTTCACTTATGTTAGGGTGTTCAGGGTTACTTTCCCCTGGATAACTGGGTTCTCGGAATGCCATATTACTTTGGCTTTTGTTGGTTGTGCTTTTACGCTGGCCTCTACCCATCTGGCTGTTTCAGGTGTTGGCTGTTAATTTCTGGTGCTTTCTTGAATCCTGGGCAGGGTTCTGAAGGAGACTTCTTCAGCTTTTTGGGTATGGTCAACTGAATGATGGTGTGTCTCAGGAATTGCCACATTAGACCTCAGGCGTATAGACCTGTGTGGTAACTGCTCTCCTTTCACAAGGAGAAGTCCTGAAGACAACTGCCCTGCTCCTGGGTTTCTTGCTCTGAATTTAATGAGGTGCTGCTGCTCTTACTCTGTGTTTGCTAGGCATAGCCCTCTTGAAGAACCAAGGAGTCCAGCAGTTTTGTCAGTTTAGCTCAGGATATCTGATTGTACCTTGGAGCAGTATCTGGGGGCTGATCCAGTGGCTCTCAGGCTTCTATAAATCTAAGGTTGGAGCAGTGTGTCCCAGTACCCTCGGGGTAATCAGTGGGATGTGAGCACAGTGCTCATGCATACAGTCAGAGGCTAGAGCCTGGAGCCTGCGGGAACCCAGAAACTTTTCTGGAGCCGGGGGTCCTGAGGTTAGAGCTGATGTTTTCCCTATGGTGGGGTTTCCTCCCAACAGGAAGACCCAGTCTGTGGTGTTTTAGTGTCCCCAGTTCCCTCTGGGATGACAAATTGAGCACGCAGGAGGAGTGACTCTCCCTCACTGTAGATTGGGTGCCTGGGCACCTCCAAGAACCTGGGAACTTATCCCAAAAACTTTTAGGGATGGGGGAGGGGAGTTGGCTGAGTGATCTAGAGCTTGGACCTGCTGTTTACCTCATTAAAGGGTTTCCTCCCAACAGAGAAACTCAGGCTCTGGTGTTGTGGTACCCACAATTCAGTCTGAGACAGTGGTCAGAGCACGTAGACAGTGACTCTGAGCTGGCGGCCCAGTACCCACTGGACCTGAGAACTCTTCTGCAGTTTAGCTGGGTGACCTGAACCAGACTGATTCCCACACCGTGGGGTTTCCTCTCACCTGGGAAACACAGTCTCTGGTGTTTGAGGGCCAGAGTTCTGCCACTGTGCTATCCCTGCTGTGCTGCTGGTCAGAAACTGTCCTCCTGGAATGGCTATTTTGGATCTCTCCCCCTTTTTTCTTTTGTATACAGGAAGGCTCCTTTTTTTTTTTTTTTTTTTTTTTTTTAGTTAATTTTGTATCAGCCTCTTTGTTCAAGGAGTTTTTCAGCTGTAGGAGTGCAAATACCACAGGATCATCTCTTCAAAAGCTGAAAGAGCATTTGACAAAATCTAACACCCATTCACGTTTTACATTTTGGAGAGATCAGAGATACAAGGCAAATATGTAAACATAGTAAAGACAATATACAGCAAGCCTGGAGCCAACATCAAACTAAATGAAAAGAAACTTATATCAATCCATTAAAATCAGAGATAAGGCAAGGCTCCCCACTCTCTCTGTAACTCTTCCACATAATGTTGGAAGTCCTACCTAGGGCAATAAGACAACTAAAGGAGATAAAGGGATATAAATCAGCAAGGAAGAGGTCAAAGTATCACTATTTGCAGATGATATGATAGTGACCCCAAAAGTTCTACCAGAGAACTCCTAAAAAGTCTTCTTTGGTTAATACCTAAAATGGTCTTCCTTTTTTGTTAAAAAAATTATCCAGTATCTAATTGTAATTTAGTTTCTATTGAAGTTTAAGTCATCATGAAGCCAGTTATTATAGTAAATGTTGAAAGTTTATTCAAAAGTCAAATGTAGTTTTGTTGTAGATCTTTTGAAACAAAGTACAAATGAAAATAAATTAAAAATTGGAAATTTTAATTCTTCTAATACATTAGCTTTGTATTTTTTGTTTTTGTTCTGTTTTATTTTGCTTTGGCCTCTGAATTTATAATCTCTCTTTCATTCTTTTCTAAGGCCAACTCACAGAACAGCTCATGAACACAGTATTGTGTTCAAGACACTGAAGAAAATTCCAGAGGTAGCCTCTCAGCTCAGCAATAAGCATCTGAAAATTCTGAGTAAGAAAATCTTTTCTCAAGTCTGGATCAAAGATAGCTTAGGTATGTGACAAATGTGGGGAATCTGGTAGAATGAAATGCATATATGTATGTCAACTTGGCTTTTTTAAATGATGATTTTACTTGATATGCTAAATATACTCTTTAAAGACAATCTACTTTCAGGGAATGTTATTTGAATAACATCTTACACTTTAGTAAAATTTATAGCATATTGTCTTAGGGTTCTATTGCTGTAAAGAGACCACAACAACTCATTTTTAATTTTTTAAATTTATTACAATTTATTCACTTTGTATCCCAGCTGTAGTCTCATCTCTCATCCCCTCTCAATTCCACCTTCTCTCCCTCTTCTCCTCCCATGCCGCTTTCTCAGTCCACTAATAGGGGAGGTCCTCCTCCCCTTCCCTTTCATCCAAAACTATCAGGTCTCATCAGAACTGGCTGCATTGTCTTCCTCTTTTGCCTGATAAGACTGATCCACAATCAAGGGGGGGTGATCAAAGAGCCAGCCACTGAGTTCATGTCATAGACAGCGCCTATTCTCCTTACTAGGGAATCTACTTGAAGACTGAGCTACCATGGGCTATATCTGTGCAGGTGTTCTAGGTTATCTCCATGCATGGGCCTTAGTTGGAGTATCAGTCTCAGAAAAGACCCCTGTGCCCAGATATTTTGGTTCTGTTGTTCACCTTGTAGAGCTCCAGTCCCCTTGAGGTCTTTCTATATCCCCTTTCTTTTATAAGATTCCCTGCTCTCTGCCCAAATTTTGGCTATGAGTCTTAGCATCTGCTTTAATACCCTGCTGGGCAGAGTCTTTCAGAGGCCCTCTGTGGTATGCTCCTGTCCTGTTCCCTGTTTTTTCCATATTCTGAAACTTCTCCAATGGGAACTAGAAATGATCATCCTGAGTGAGGTATTCATTCCAGAAGCAGAAAGACACACATGGTATATACTCTCATATAAGTGGATATTAGATATATAATATAGGATAATCATACTAAAATCTGTACACCTAAAGAAGCTAAGCAAGGAGGACCCTGGGCAAGATGCTCAATCCTCATTTGGAAAGGCAAATGGGATAGACCACGGAACACAGCAACTCTTATAAAGGAAGATATTTAATCGGGGCTGGCTCACATTTCAGAGCTTTAGTCCACTCTCATCATGGTGGGAAACATGGCAGTGTGCAGGCCGACATGGTGCTATAGAAGGAGCTGAGAGTTGTACATATTTATCTACAGGTAGAAGAAGGAGACTGTCTTCCTAGGCCTAACTTGAGTATATGATCCTCAAAGCCCAAATTCATAGTGACATGCTTCCTCCAATCAGGCCACACCTACCTCAACAAGGCCACACCTCTTAATAATGTCATTCCCTACAGACCAAGTGTTCAAACACATGAGTCTAAGGTGCTCATTCCTAGTCAAACCACCACACATATGCTTGTGTACTTTGGGTATATCCAAATTAGTCATATTAACCCCCTGAAACAAAATGGGTTTAATTCCCCGGACTTCTGGTTCATCAGGTCCGGGATGGCGTCTAAATTAGATTTACAATCATTTGTTGGTGACAGCAATGTATGGTACAAATTTAGTAGCAATCCCCAGCTGCCTTTCAAAATCGGTTAGAGTGCTTGCCTACCATTAGGGTAGATACTACCCTAAATACAGGGAAAGGAATAATTAGACATAATGCTTATCTTATAGGAGCTACTTCAATATAAATTCATGCACATGAACCTTTGAAGAGAAGGCAATCAAGACATATTTTTTTGTGTCAAGAAAATTTCTTTTTCATTCCTTACAGAAATAAAATTATGATGATGATGATTATTGTCATTATTGTTTGCAGGGGAGGATACCCAAATCATCAACATATTATGCAAAGGAATCCTTATAAATGAAATTTTAACATAATTTAGCCCAATTTTGAACTTGCACTCTATGTTTGCCATTGTTTGTGGAAAGCAGTTGGTCAGGAACCTGACATTTAAAACTGAACTGAAATCTTGTAGACTCGTGATTTTTGAAAATATTTATATATATTTGACGGTTTTTCCAAATGGTTTTCTGTCATTATTGGCTCCATTTAATTAGAGTCGAGTGATGGAAATTAAATCAAAGGAGTTTTGCCCTGATTAAAATTATTTCTAAGGGGAACAAAAGAGAACAAATGTTCACTATTGCTTTCTTATTAGCTTGAGGATAGTAATTAAGAACTGCTTTGTTTTATAAGTTCTGAAATTATATTTCTAATGGTAAAATGTTATGGTACAACGTAAATTTCCTTCAATGAAAGGTTGGCTATCATCAGGTTAATGGAATTGTATGTACTGACTGAACAGAATGAATTTATATGTACATGAATGCCTTTTTCTCTCTCTCTATATATATATGTATACAGTTTTACCACCTTCTGTGTATATATACATATATGTATATGCATATATGTATGTGTACTTACACATAAAAGGTAGTAAGTAAAAGCACGACAGTAGAAACTTACAAATATCTATAAAAGTAGAGCAAGGGCTGTCTCTGACATGGACTCTGTTGACTCTGTTGTTCACTCTTTGATCACTCTCCCCCAGCAAGTTATTGCCAGGCAAATCCTGATGAAACTTGATAGGCTAGGGTCATATGGTTGAGGAGGAGGACTCCCCATTTCAATGGACTAGGGGAATGGGGTGGTGGGGAAGAGCGAGGGAGATTGGGACCAGGAGGAGATGAGGGAGCAGGCTACAATTGGGATATAAAGTGAACAAATTTTTTTTAATTTAATATTTTTTATTTTAATTTTTATTAATTACACTTTATTCACTTTGTATCCCCCCTTAAACCTTTTCCTCCTCCCCTCCCAATCTCACCTTCCCTCCCCCTTCTTCATGCATGCCCCTCCCCAAGTCCACTGATAGGGGAGGTCTTCCCCTGGTTCCTTCTGATCCTAGTCTATCAGATCTCATCAGGAGTGGCTCCATTGTCTTCCTCTGTAGCCTGGAAAGGCTGCTCCCCCCTCAGGGGGAGGTGATCAAAGATCAGGCCAATCAGTTCATGTCAGAGGCAGTCCCTGTTCCCATTACTATGGAACTTACTTGGATACTGAACTGCCATGAGCTACATCTGTGCAGGGGTTCTAGGTTATCTCCATGCATGGTACTTGGTTGAAGTATGAGTCTCAGGAAAGACACTGGCACTCAGATTTTTTAGTTCTTTTCCTCTCCTTGTGGAGCTCCTGTCTTCTCCAGATCTTACTATTTTCTACTTTCATAAAATTCCATGTACTCTGCCCAACAGTTGGCCATAAGTCTCAGCATCTGCTTTGATAGACTGCAGGGCAGAGCCTTTCGGAGGCCCTCTGTGGCAGGCTCCTAACTAATAAATAAAATTTTAAAATATATGTATTTATATTTAAAACTACGTGTGGGTCCAGAATGACATTTTAAGTATACATGCACTTAAATGTTCCCCAGCAGTCTACTATGATTGAAGGCTTGTCTAGCTATGACATAATTAATTGTGTTGGGAGGTGGTAGAGCCTTTTGGAGTGGGTCTTTATGGATGATTCTTTTCAGTGATTTGGCTATAAGGTAATATGTATGCCATTCACTGGGTTCTTTTTTCTTCTTTTTTAATTTATTTTTATTTATTACACTTTATTCACATTCTATCCCAGCTGTAGCCCTCTCCGTCATCCCCTCCCAATCCAACCCTCCCTCCCTCTCCTCCTCCTATGCCCATCCCCAGTCCACTGATAGATGAGGTCCTCCTCCCCTTCCATCTGATCCTAGCCTATCAGGTCTCACCAGGACTGGCTGCATTATCTTCCTCTGTGGTCTAGTAAGGCTGCCTCCTCTTCAGGCGTAGGGAATTATGATAGTAATAGTAAATAGGGCTGTATTAACATTCCTATCTTTGCTTCTGTTAGATATTTGATTGACTCCTACTGTCACTCATGGCAGAGTATATTCTCCAAATATGACTTCACCAGTAGCCAAACAAATGTGATATGTGACCTTTGGTTAGAACTTACTAACTGTGGCCTAAATGTACCCTTTTCTCATTATAAAGTCAGATAGCTCAGATATTTATTATACTAAAAGAAGCTAATATTAGAGCAGTAAAGGCAAAATCATTTTCTATTTCTTCTACACGTGTGGATGTGCTAATTCCTACAATAATTTTAGAGTCACATATACTTTAATTAGGTATTTATATTTTGCAAGAAAGTTCTACAATAAAAATGTAGAAGTGGTTACTTCTACATTTTACATTTTACATTTTACATCTACATTCTACATTTTACATGTCTACATAAAAATGTAGAAAGAAGTGGTTGCTTCGGCAGAACATATACCAAAATTGGAATGAGGTAGAGATTAGCATGGCCCCTGCGCAAGAATGACATACAAATTCATAAAGCATTCCATATTTTTTTAAAAGCAGCCAGGGAAAAAGACCAAGTAACATATAAAGTAGACCTATCAGAATCTCACCAAACTTCTCAACAACTACTACAAAAGTCAGAAGTGCCTGGGCAGATGTCATGCAGACTAAGAGGCACCACAGATGCCAAGCCAGACTACTATACCCAACAAAGCTTTCAGTCAACATAGATAGAGAAAACAAAATATTCCATGACAAAACAAAAACAGAAACAATATCTACACAGCAAGCCAGCCAACATCAACATCAACATCAACAGGCTCAACTCTACAATAAGCAGACACAGACTAAAAGAATGGTTGCAGTATATACTTGCTTATAAGTAGATACTAGACCTGAAAGATAGGATAAACATACTAAAATCTGTACACCCTAGGCCACAGAGGAGGACATTGTAGCCAGCCCTGAAGACACCTGATAAGCTAGGATCAGATGGAAGGGGAGAAGGACCTCCCCCATCAGTGGACTTGCAGAGGGCAAGAAGGAGATGAGGGAGGGAGGGTGGGGTTGGGAGGGAATGAGGAAGGGGGCTACAGCTGGGATACAAAGTAAATAAACTGTGATTAATATAAAAAGTAATAAAAAAGGAAAGAAGAAAAAAAAAGGAGATGAACAAGAAAGAGGACCTGAGGGTAAAATGATCAATCCTCACTTAGAAAGACAAATGGGATAGATATTGCAAGTAGGAGAAAACAAGAAACAGGACAAGAACCTACCGCAGAGGGCCTCTGAAAGACTCTACCTAGCAGTGTATCCGAGCAGACACTGAGACTCATAACCAAACTTTGGGCAGAGTGGCAGGAATCATATGAAAGAAGAGGGAGTTAGTATGACCTGGAGAGGACAGCAGCTTCACAAGGACCAAATATATTTGGGCACAGGGATCTTTTCTGAGACTGATTCTCCAACCAAGGACCATGTTTAGATATAACTTAGAACCCCTGCTCAGACATAGCCCATCGCAGCTCAGCATCCAAGTGGGTACCCTAGTAAGGGAAACAGAGACTGTCTCTGACATGAACGCAGTATTGAGTTCTTTGATCTTCCTCCCTGAGGGAGGAGTAGCCATGCTAGGCCACAGAGGGGGACATTACAGCCAGTCCTGGTGAGATCTGATAAGCTAGGGTCAGTTAGAAGGAGAAGAGGACCTCCCCTATCAGTGGACTTAGGGGCAGGGAGGAGATGAGGGAGGGAGGGTGCAACTGGGAGGGAAAGAAGGAGGGGACTACAGCTGGGATAAAAAGTAAATAAACTGTAATTAATATAAAAAATAAAAATTAAAAAAAAGAAATGCTCAACATCCCTAGTTATCAAGGAGATGCAATCAAAACTACCCTGAAATTTCACCTTACACCCATCAGAAAGGCTAAGATCAAAAACTCAAGGGACAACACATGCTGGAGAGGATGTGGAGAAAGGGGAACCCTCCTCCATTGCTGATGAGAATGTAAACTTGTACAACCACTTTAGAAATCAATTTGGCACTTTCTCAGACAATTAGAAATAATCCTCATGATCCAGCTAAACCACTTGAGCATATATCCAAGAGATGCTCAAGAATACAACAAGGACTTTTGCTCAACCCTATTTGTAGAAGCATTATTTGTAATAGCCAGAATCTGAAAACAACCCAGATGTCCCTCAACGGAGGAATGGATACAGAAATTGTAGTATATTACATAGTGGAATACTGCTCAGCAATTAAAAACAAGGAAATCATGAAATTTGCAGGGAAATAGTGGTATCTAGAAAAGATCATCCTGAGTGAGGCATCCCAGATGCAGAAAGACACACACAGTATATACTCACTTATAAGTGGACCTATAAGATAGGATAAACATACTAAAATCTTTACACCTAAAGAAGCTAAACAAGAAGGAGAACCCTGGTTAAGATGGTCAATCTTCACTCAGAAAGGGAAAAGGAATGGATATTGTCGAAGAGGGAGAAAACAGGGAACAAGACAGGAGCCAACCACAGAGGGCCCTGAAAGACTCTACCCAGCAGGGTAGCAAAGCAGATGCTGTGACTCATATCCTAACTTTGGGGAGAGTGCATGGAATCTTATAAAATAAATAGGAGATAGAAAGATCTGGAGGGGACAGGAGCTCCACAAGGGGAGCAACAGAAGCAACAATTCTGGGCCCAGGAGCCTTTTCTGAGACCAAACCATTCATTGAGATAACGTAGAACCCCTGCACAGATGTAGTCCATGGCAGCTCAGTGTCCAAGTGGGTTCCCTAGCAAAGGGAATAGGGCATGTCCATGAACTCAGTGGCTGGCTCTTTGATCACCTCCCCATGAGGTGTGTGGCATCCTTACCAAGCCACAGAGAAAGACAATGCAGCCAGTCCTGATGAGGGTCAGATGGAAGGAGAGGAGGACCTCCCCTATTTGTGGACTTGGGGAGGAGCATGGGAGGAGAATTAAGAAGGCGGGTATGATTCGGATTGAATGAGAGAGGCTGCTATAGCAAGGATACAAAGTGAATAAACTGAATAAATTAATAAATGAATAAATAAATAAAATTAGAAAGAAACATTTATTCTGATTGTATAGCATATTAATACTTTACCATAGTTCTTAATAAAATACCAACTCATACGTGATTTTATAACACAAAATTTTAACTTGTATTTTTTAGTTCTTTAAAAATTTATAAATCTCTGTTTTTTTCATCTACCTTTATCCAAATTCCTTGGAATTTTTAAGACATGTAGTTCTAACAGCTCCGACGTTTCCCTCTCAAAGTGTCCTCTCATTACATACACAAATTTCGTAGTTCCCTTTGTTTATCCACCTTATGAAAAAAGCCTAGCTTGGTGTCTGCTTCTCTCCACTTGCTTTGTTTGTGAGTGTGTCTCTATGTCTGCTGTGATTTATTCTTCCCACACGCAGCCCATTGTCCCCAGACTGCTGACTTTCAATCTGCCATAGAGGCTCCTTTTTCTAGTGCAATTCTGGACAGGTGTTTGTGCCTTCTGGTCTTTTTATATGTCCATTAGTTCTTTTGAGCTGCATTATTTAAGAAAGTTTCCTGAATTTACCTTTATCCATACAGCTTCTTAAAGATTTGTTTCTATGAGCAAAAAAATACATATATAAAAAGAAACAATATTATGACTTAAGTGAATCAAGTATAGAAATATTTCTAAGTAATCATGGATTTAAGCATTCTGTCTTATATTATTTACTATATATTACTATAATTAAAGATTACCTATAATAACTGTCTCAAAATTACTGAAGATAAGGGATGGAGATGGCAGTCAATGTACCACATGCATTAGGTGTTGATCTGTGGTCCTTCAAACTATAGGCAGATTGCATGATGCTGTTTCATGTTGGTCTGCAGAACTAGAGAGAAAGTATTGCCAATCAGACTGGAGAGTTTCTGCAGTGTACTGGTTTGTAAGGCTGTCATGCACAGCAGGATAGGTGTGTTCAATACATTTTTGACTTGATTTATTTTTTAATTCTATCATAATTTGAGAATCATTTATAATAAAATGTTTTAAATAGTTCCACAATGAAAAAAGCATTCATAGAAAGTCAATGAATAACCTGAAATTAAAGTTGAGGCTTTTAGTTCTATTACCAATCAAAGAGCAGAACGTTCTAACTGGGACTAAATTTAACCAAAGAAATGCAAGACTTAGGTATTAAAAGCAACAAACCAGTTTTGAGATCTATCTTTCAATATCTAAGTAAATAGAAATTCACCAAATAATTATACTTTAAAGGACTTAATATAGTAATATCTAAGTTAATGTACATATCAAACAAAATCACTAGTGAAAGCACCAGATATCTTTTTACACAAACTGATGAACTGGTTCTAAAATTCATGTGGAAATTTAGAGCATTCAGAAAACTTCAAATATATTGGAAAACAGGCAATAAAAAGGGGCCCAAATATATCGATTTCAGAAATTATTACAAATATCCATGGCATCAAAGCAGTGTACTCTCAGTTTAACGACAGCTATGTTGCTCACTATAATAAGATAAAGGCCATAAGTAATAACTGAATGATTTATTTTTAGATTATATTTTTAATACAGTCCAATGGTCAGAAGAATTCTTCATGGCATGTGGCTTGGTCAACTGCATTCATACAACAAATAATGTTTGTACAATTGATTGCCCAAAATGTATCAAAGACTAAATAGAGGAAGTAAAACTGTTAAATTATTAAATTACCAATTAATTTTCATTGACAATAGGTTAAGTCTGTCTTTGTCACTTATAAGTGACAAACAATTGGATAATTTGCACTATGTAGAAATTAAAATATTTTGACTATTAATAAAAAATAAAAGACTAAAAACAGTGGTCCACAGCATCCTTTAGAACTCAAAGATGTGTCATGCCCTTCATGTTGTTCCCTGTGGCTGCGGCTTGCTCAGCTGTTGAAGCTCCCAGAATTGCCAACAATGTGAAAGACTGGCTTTGGGACATCTAATACTTTACCACTTGGTGGAGTGATTTCTGGGAAAACAAGATTGTCATTTTGAGACTCTACTATGGGGATTTGTCTGGCCATGTGAACTTGACCTAACAGAACCTTAGCCAGATGTGCAGACACGTAAACAAACTGAGCCATTGTGTTGTGTCCAGACTTTCCAGAAACAAATCATGTAATCTATGACTACCACAAAAATTGAAATTGAAGGGTGATTAAATATGATTCAAATGCAAATCTCATCTTCACTGCACAGTTCCCTAACCTCCTGAAGAATTTTAATTTAAAACATGGCTGCTCTGGCAAAAGATCACATCCAAAGACCTTCTAGCTCTGTCTGATCACGCTAGAATACAAACACACCTTTAATCCAGGAGACAAAGGCAAGCAGATCTGAATTCAAGGCCAGCCTGGTAGAGAGCAAGCTTCAGGTAAAGAAAAGCTTAGGTCCATTATGGCACATGCCTTTAATCCCAAACAATGAAGGTAAAGATAGTTTGTAGAAGGAAACACCCATATTTTAAAAAGATGCCTAATTGAGTGGCAGATATTGTGATGAATATCAGAAAGATTTGACAGAATAGGATATGACCAACTCTCAAGAGAAGAGAGTAAAAAGGGAAGCTGCTTAATGGGCAATGGAGAGAGAGAGAGGAGAGAGAGAAAGAGAGAGAGAGAGAAGGCAGTTTTACCAGGAAAGTTTTTTTAGGTTGATTAAATTATCACTTATTCTGATTTATTCAATTTGTATCCCAGATATGGCCCCCTCCCTCATCTCTTCTCAATCCTGCCCTCCCTTCCTCTTCTCCCCCTCTGCCCCTCCCATAGTCCACTGATAGGAGAAGTCCTCCTCCTCTTCTATTTGACCCTAGCATATCAGTCTCATCAGGACTGGCTGCATTGTCTTCCTCTGTGGTCTAACAAGGCTGCACCCCCTAGGTGGAGGTGATCAGAGAGCCTGCCACTGAGTTCATGCCAGAGAAAACTCCTATTCCCATTATTAGGGAACCCACTTGGAGACTGAGTCTATGGGCTACATCTGAGCCAGGGTTTTAGGTCCTGTCTATGAATTGTCCTTGGTTAGAAGTTTTACAGAGAGAAGTTGAATGAGAGAACAAGCTAAACACAGGAGAAGACAGAATGAGCCAGAGAATGAGAAGAATCCAGAAGAATAGAAAAGACTGCTGGAGTTAGTTTGAGGCCAAGCAGAGCAATTCAGAGGCCAGAAGAAAAGCCAGATTAAATAAGTCAGCTGTGAAAAAAGTTTGAGTCAGAACCATGGAGTTGAAGCCAGCCCAGAGCTCAGTAAGAACAAGAAAGGGTAAGCTCATTAAGCAGTAAGTCAGAGGCTTAAAACATTTTAGACCTAGGTCAGATTTTATCAAAGCTTAGAAGCTTCCAGGACTAGGCCTAGGTTAGCAGAAGGAGGCAGTAAGCCTCAAAGACAAAAATTGAAATGGGAACATAAAAGTTTCTTTTACATTAATCTGTTGTAAAATTTAGCTAACGTGTTACTTCTCGCTATGAAACCCCACACATAGCTTCTGAAGTTTCTGTAGTGTCTTTACCCTAAGAAATAAAATTTACACCAAGACAAAAAAAGCAGGGATGAATAAAAATGTTAAGTTCTTAAAATTTTTTGTTCATCTAGGCTCATATAATAAACCTCTCTTCGCCAGAGAGGCTGAGTAACTGAATACAGTTTTTTACTGACAAATTAATAACCCTCACATGTATACATACTTACAAAATAAATAAGCAAACATTTTTGAATAACGAGTGTGCCCAATTGCGCAAGGAATTCTAATAAAAAAGACTTGTGTGTTTAAATCTGTTATATATGTATTCAAAATGAATAAATAACAAATTGTTTTTATGTAATATTCATAAATATGCAACCAATTTAATTGTAACTAAATGAAACTATTCCTCAAGCTAAATGGTTTGTGTCCCAATAGCCCATCATCACTAAAAAATATAGTAAATTAGAAATGCTTCTGAAACAGGTACTTACACAACAGCACGATGCTAACTAGCATTTTGATGCTAGCTTTCAGAATACCAGGACCTCCTATGAACTGTTGCTTGCTTCAGAGTCTTGCTTCAGTAGAAAGCACCAGGTGAAATTTTACCAGCCCCTGAAAAGACTGATTTTCAAAACACTAAATCCAGTTTCCTATTAAACTTTTGCAGTAAGTCAAAAAGGAAACTCCATAGTCACAGATTATGAAATCTATTTCATAGATTATATGAAAAATATCAATTTTTAAATTTTCTTTTACTATTTTCCCTCTGTTACAAACTTGGATAGGAAGGATCAGATTTAAATATTGTAATCCTTGTAATTTGTCTTAACATAATTTTTATTAACATTATTCTTATCCAGATACCTCAAGAGAGGGATGCTTTAATTAGAAAGTCCTTTCGTGAAGAAGGATCCCTCGACATCTATGAATATTGCATTCATTCTTGCCTCCATTTTACTAAAGTGTTTCCCAAAAGCTTCTCCCTTTGTTTCATTTTTCTCTATGTAAACTTTCACTCATTTTCCTACCAGTGATTCAGCTCCAATAGAACGGGCTCTGTGCAAGGGGTCTAGGTCCTCTCCTTGCACGGTCCTCCTTGGTGCATCAGTCTCTGCAGAACCCCTTGGGCTCAGAGCCTTTAGCTTTGTTGGTCTCCTGGTGGGGTTCCTGTCCCCTCCATGTCCCTCTATCCCCACCTCCTTGTTCTTCTACAAGACTCCCTGCACTCTGCCTAAAGTTTGGGTATGTGCCTCAGCATTGGTTTCAATCTCCCTTTGGGTAGAGCCTTTCAGAGGATCTCTATGGTAGGTGAGTATATACCACGTATGTCTTTCTGGGTCTGGGATACATCATTCAGGATGTTCTTTTCTAGTTCTATATATTTGCCTGCAAATTCCATGATTTCCTTGTTTTTAATAGCTGAGTAGTGTTCCATTGTGTAACTGTACCATAATTTCTGTATTCATTCTTTGGTTGAGGGGCATCTAAGTTGTTTCCAGATTCTGGCTATTACAAACAAAGCTGCTGTAAACATGGTTGACTAAATGTCCTTGTTGCACAGTGTAGTATCTTTCAGGTATATACCCAGAAGTGGTATGGCTGGATCATGAGGTAGCACTATTCCCAGTTTTCTGAGAAAGCTCTAGATTGATTTCCAAAGTTGTTTTACAAGTTTGTACTTCCACCAGCAATGGAAAGCTGTTTCCCTTTCTCCACATCCTCTCCAAAGTGTACTGTCCCTTGCTTTTTTGATCTTAGCCATCATGATGGGTGTAAGACGGGTAGAAAAAGACTGTTGGATCAATGGAATCTAAGACCCAGAAATAAACACACACACCTACGATCACCTGATTTTTGACAAAGATGTCAAAACCATGCAATGGAAAAAGATAACATCTTGAACAAAAGATGCTGGTCTAACTGGATGTCCATGTAGAAAATTGCAATTAGACCCATTTATATATAAATGGGTCTATCTATCTATCTATCTATCTATCTATCTATCTATCTATCTATCTATCTTTATCACCCTGCACAAAACAGAAACTCACCTAAACAGAGATTATATACAGAAGTTTCTGTCACTGGCAAAGCCAGAAGAACAAGGAATATTTTCTTGAGATCAGTGAAATTACCATCATCCCCAAGTTGACCATATTTAATTTGGAGTGTGCTGCTTATAATTTCAATGCCTAGTGTGACAGTCATGTCCTAATTAGACCATGTACAGTGGCTACTGATGTTCTATGAATTATAATGGATATTACTATGAAACAGCTTTATCATATTGATGTGAATTATTACAGAAGAAATTAACACATAACCACATGATAATATTTTATTATCATATCTGGCTTATTTAAGTAGAGACTTGCTCCCTCTTTTCTTCCTCTATCCCATTTGCCTTTCTGAAAGAGGACGGAGCATCTTACCCAGGGTCCTCCTTCTTGCTTGGCTTCTTCAGGAGTATAGATTTTATTTGTTTATATTATATTATATATCTATTATCTACTTATAAGTGAGTATATAGCATGTGTGTCTTTCTGCTTCTGGGATAGCTCACTCAGGATGATCTTTTCTAGTTCCCACCATTTGTCTACAAATTTCATGATTTCCTTGT
Organism: Psammomys obesus; assembly: GCF_907164565.1. Lineage (NCBI taxonomy): Eukaryota > Metazoa > Chordata > Mammalia > Rodentia > Muridae > Psammomys > Psammomys obesus. Next base: position 47,260,803 of record NW_026587216.1, on the reverse strand, counting down.
TTTTAATTGCCGTGTAGTATTCCATTGTGTAAATGTACCACGATTTCTGTATCCATTCCTCAGTTGAGAGACATCTGGATTATTTCCAGATTCTGGCTATTACAAATAAAGCTTCTATGAACATGGTTGAGCAAATGTCTTTGTTTTATACTTGAGTATCTTTTGGATATATGCCTAGGAGTGGTATAGCTGGATCTTGAGGTAGCACTATTCCTAATTGTCTGAGAAAGTGCCAGATTGATTTCCAAAGTGGTTGTACAAGTTTACATTCTCACCAGCAATGGAGAAGGGTTCTCCTTTCTTCACATTCTCTCCAGCAGAAGCCTAGCACAGACAAATGTCCTTGTTGTGTACTTGAGTCTCTTTTGGGTGTAGCCCTTGACAGCTCAGTCTTCAAGTGGGTTCCTTAGTAAAGGGAGCAGGGATTGTCTCTGACATGAACTCAGTGGCTGGCTCTCTGATTGCCTCCTCCTGGGGGCAGAGCTGCCTTGCAGGCCACAAAGGAAGACAATGCAGCCAGTCCTGATGAGACCTGATAGGCTAGGGACAGATGGAAGGGGGGGACCTCCCCTATCAGTGAACTGGGGTAGGGGAGAAGAGGGAAGGAGGATAGGATTGGGAGGGGAGGGTAGAGGGGTCTACAGCAGGAATATAAAGTGTAAAATAAAAATGTAGGGACTTCCAAACCAAAGATCATTGCATTTGTGTTTTAAATTTCTGAGAGTTTTCTACAGCTATTCCTTTCATAGACACACCCTTCTCTAAATATAGGTTTTGAAATTTAAAGTCTTATATGTAAATGTTTTTATTTCCTCAGAGGATAGCTGCGTACAAGCTGTGCGAATACATGGGTTGGGCTGAGCCCCGAGCATTTCTTTCTCTATTCCAGGGATCCCTAGGCCTAGGCCTGGAAACTTCTAGCTTTGTACAATCTATCTTCTTTAACCCAAACCTTGAGGTCTTCAGCTGCCAGCCTCCATCTGCTGACCTAGGCTTAAAATGTTTAAGCCCCTGAGACTCATGGCTGAATAAACTTCCCTTCTCTAGCTCCTTCTGAACTCTAGGTGGCTCATTTAACTTAGCTGCTCCAGCCAAAAACACCTCTCCAAACTGAATGATTCAAACTTGCTTCTCTCAGCTTCTGACAGAATTGCTCTGCTTGCCCTCAAACTAACTCTGGCAATAATGTCTACTAGCTCCTTCTCATTCTCTGGCTCATTCGGTTTTCTTCTGTGTCTAGCTTGTTCTCTCTCCATCCTATCTCTGTAAAACTGGACAGTTTTACACAACACAATACAACACAACATAACACAACACAATACCTCTTCTTCTCTCAGTAAAACCCTCTCTCCTTTCTCCCAGTGCTACTCTTAAGTAGCTTCTCTTTCCTGTGGTGTTCTCCTCAAAGTTGAGTGTTTCCTACCTCTGACTCATTCTGCCAAATCTTTCTCTGATTCATCACTTTGCCCTTCACATAGAAGTTGCTTTCAAACTTGGGTGCTCCCTTCTGCACAGTAACCTTATCGTCACCATCAGGGTTTAAAGGTGTATGCTATGGGCATGTCAGTATTTCAGCCAGATTACACAGATGTAGAAGGTCTTTGGATATAATCCTTTGCCAGAGGAGCCATGTTACTGGGTTAAAATTGCCCTGCACTTACACATGGGTTATATTCCCCTTTACAATCTAACTACTTATATTGCAAACATATGATTCAAGGATAATACCGGCAATATATATATATATATATATATATATATATATATATATATATACACAGACACAAGCTTCAGCTTCTATAGAGAATTACAGACATTTTTAAGGATGTGTTTATGTTATAGCCTAATAAGACACCAGAAAAAAAATACCTAGAAAATGTCAGTACCTTCTAATTTTCCCACCTTTTCATTTTAGTTTCAAGATATTTGTCTTGGCACCAGCATCATATCACCGTTGTTAGCACCATGAAGCATGGATGTGAATACTTGGAAAGAGTTTCCCAATATTTTATTAATCAGATGTATTGTGTGAATACACTTGTTAAGGGCATGTTTCAAGTTGTATTTTTACCATTGCTTGTATCGCATCCAGTATAATTACAGCTTTCTTAGGCGTGGAAAAAAAAGAGAGTTTACACAGAGAAAGTAGTGGCTTTGCATCGGATTTCATACTGGACACATCTTCCTAACTGCTTTTAATGTGAGCTAAGCAATACCTGTTTCATCTGTCCAAAATCTGAACATGTATGTCCGCATGTCTACTGATTTACTTTACTCCTTTCTTTACCCTAAGCAATCAGTCACAGATTACCTAACTAATACATTTTTTTCTTCAGTTATTTCAGTACATATATTATTTAGTGGCTGATCATGTACAGCCCAGAATGCAAACCATTTTAATCTTAGACATTCATCCAAAACTAATATTGGCTTAAAATGCATTAAAATTACTTTCTTATGGTTCTTGAAGAGTAACAATTAGGGAAGTTAATAAATACTTAAGCTATAGAAAAATGCAGAGAATATGAGCAATTGATGGTTTTGAAGTGGTACAAAACATACAGTTGCCTCTAAATATCAGTTTGCATAGTTTCTGCTCATGTAGGAAGTGATCTCAAAGCACTTTAATGACATTATCCATTCACAACGTGATGCAAGCAATCATGAAATGGGAAAAGATACCACACACTTTCTATATCTGAAAGAATATGCTTTTTTAATATCTTTATTTTTTTATATTAATTACAGTTTATTCACTTTGTATCCCAGCTTTAGCCCCCTCCCTCATTCACTCCCAATCACACCCTCCATCTCTCATCTCCTCCCATGCCCCTCCCCAAGTCCACTGATAGGGGAGGTCCTCCTCCCCTTCCATCTGACCCTAGCTTATCAGGTCTCATCAGGACTGGCTGGCTACATTGTCCTTCTCTGTGGCCTAACAAAGCTGATGCTTTTTAAGACCTCGAAGTGATTTTGAATTGGTATTAGAGTACTAACAGGTACTCTATTGAGGTACCCTGTTAGTATTCAGGTACAAAATTGAGCTTCAAGAATAATGTAGGATGACAGGTTGTGGTGACAAGTGGAATAGGACCAGTTCTGTAAAATTCAATTAGCCCCTTCAAAATATTTCCTCAGCTTGCCTGCTATCTGTCTAGAGTGACTGTTAATGAAATTATTGATATACATGTCTTGCTATATGATACAGGAAAGTGGAAAATTTGGGGAGAGTAGATAAAGATTAAAGGTTTTCCTAATCCTAATTTTCTCTTAATAGTCTGTATCTATTAATTATTATATGTTAACTTGTTCTCTTTCTATTAAACTCTAATAGTTACCAGAGAAGATGTGTTACTATCGAATGTGGTTTAAAAAGGAAAGGGTAATGATGTAATTATATGTTAATTAAAATAAAAATGTTAGAAACTAAATAAAAAGAGAATGAATCAAACATGCATCTGTTATTCCTTTTGTCTGGCTGTGAGTAACTGAGTGTTGCACTGATGTTATTGTGATACTCTGGGCTAGAAGGAATTTGCTAGAGTTACTCCATGTTTAACTGATGCCTTAGATCTGTATTTGGTTTCAATTTATTTCAGTGATCGGTGATGATGGACTTTATATCCTACTGAAGGGCCGGGCTCGACCTCGTGTGAAGGAGCTAAGAAGTCTGTGTAATAATAATGGCTCAGTCATCCCTGCAATTCCCAAGGAAGGCACAGCTTTTGATGCAGAATTAAAAACCTCCACAATGTCGGAGCTATACCTGCCTTCGCAGGAACTTATAGTAAGAGGCTTTAGTTCTTATAAACACAGATAAAAATATTACAAAATTTTTATTTCTTAGATTTGTGGGTGCCAAAATCTTCAGGCATTTAAATTGGCCAAATAATATATCCTTAAAATATGAATGCTAGTCCTGCTGTGGAACTTAATGCTTTATTGAAATTTTTAATGAAGAAGCCTTCTGCAGCATATCACACACTTGCAGTGGTTACGTAGCATGTTTGATACCATGGCAAGATAGGCATTGCTGATTCAAAGAAGTATATTAACTTGGGGTGAAGAAGTTGGAGCAAATGACTTGAGTGGGGACAGACAAGGTAAGTAACGTGCCTTCAAATCAAAGCCAAAAACGTGTTTTTATTATGTTTTTCTTTATTATTATTTTATTTATTACAATTCATTCACATTGTACCTTGGCTGTAGACTCCTTTCTTATCCCTTCCTGGTCCAGCCCTCCGCACCCCCATGTTCTTTTCCTAGTCCACGGGAGGTCCTCCTCTACTATCTGACCCAAGCCTATCAGGTCTCATCAGGACTGTCTGGATCCTCTTGCTCTGTGGCCTAGTTAGGCTACCTTGACAGGAGGAGGTGATCAGAGAGCAGGCAACTGAATTCACGCCTGTGACTGTCCCTTCTCTTCTTATTAGAGAATCCACATGGAGACTGAGCTGCCTATGGGCTACATCTGAGCAGAGGATTTAGGTCCTCTCCATGCACGGTCCTTGGTTGATTCATCAGTCTCTGCAGGACTGCCTGAGCCCAGATATTTTGTCTCTGTTGGTCACCCTGTGGAGCTGCTGTCCCTTCCAGGTCTTTCTATCTCCCTTTTCTTCCATAAGATTCCTTGCAATCTGCTCAAAGTTTGGCTATGAGTCTCAGCATCTGCTTTGATACCCTGGTGGGTAGTCTTTCAGAGGTCTCCTATGGAAGGCTCCTGTCCTGTTCCCTGTCTTCTCCTATTTCTGATATCTATCCTGTTTGCCCTTCACAATGAGGATTAAGCCTCTTCCTTAGGCTCCTCCTTGTTTTTAGCTTATTTAGAACTAAAAATTTTAGTATGGTTATCCTATATTATAGGGCTAATATCTGCTTATAAGTGAGTGCATATTCCATGTGTGTCTTTCTTTTTTAGGGTTACCTCACTCAGGATTATCTTTTCCAGCTCCATCCATTTGCCTGAAGATTTCATGATTTACTTGTTTTTAATTGCTGAGTGGCTTTCCATTGTGTAAATGTACCACATTTTTTTTTACATTTTTTTAAAATTTATTTTTAATTATGCTTTATTCACATTGTATCCCACCTGTAGCCCTCTTCTCTCATCCCCTTCCAGTCTTTTCTTTCTTTCTTTCTCTTTCTTTCTTTCTTTCTTTCTTTCTTTCTTTCTTTCTTTCTTTCTTTCTTTCTTTCTTTCTTTCTTTCTTTCCTTCCTTCCTTCCTTCTTTCTCTCTCTCTTTCTTTCTTTTTTATTAGCTACATTTTATTAACTCTGTATTCCAGCAATATCCTGCTTTCTTATTCCCTCCCAAACCCTCCCTCCCTCCCTCATCTCCTCCCTGCCCCTTTCCAAGTCCACTGATTGGGGAGAACCTCCTCCCCTTTCATCTGACCCTGTTTTATCAGGTATCTTCAGGACTGGCTGCAAAATCCTCCTCTGTGGCCTAGCACAACTCTCCTCCCTTGGGGGGTTGGGGAGGTCAAAGAGCCTGCCACTGAGTTCCTGTCAGAAATGGTCCCTTTTCCCCTTACTATGGTAAACCAATTGCTTACTGAGCTACTACAGGCTTCATCTGAGCAGAGGTTCTAGGTTATATCCATACATGGTCCTTGGTGGAGTTTCAGTCTCAGAGAAGACCCCTTCACCCAGATATATTTGGTCCTTGTAGAGCTCCTATCCTTCCCACGTCATACAAACTCCCCATTCTTTCATATGGTTCCCTGCACTCTGCCGAAGGATTGGTTATGAGTCTTAATATCTGCTTTGATACACTGCTAGGAGAGTTTTTCAGGGGCCCTTTGTGGTAGGCTCCTGCCCTGTTACTTGTTTTCGCCTATGTCAAATGCACCTACCATTTGTCTTTCTAAGTGAGGACTGATCATCTTACCCTGGGTCTTCTTTCTTGTTTATCTTCTTTAGGTGTATAGATTTCATTATGTTGATCATATCTTATAGGAATATGTGAATGAGTATATACCATGTGTGTCTTTCTCCTTCTGGGATACCTCACTCAGAATGATCTTTCCTAGATCCCACCATTTGCCTGAGAATTTCATGATTTTTTCGTTTTTGATTGCTGAGTAGTATTCCATTGTGCAAAAATACCACAAGTTCTGTACCCATTCCTCCATTGAGGGACATCTGGGTTGTTTTCCAGGTTCTGGCTATCACAAATAAAGTTGCTACAAACATGGTTGAGCAAATATCCTTGTTGTGTACTTGAGCAAATTTTGGGTATATGCCTAGGAGTGATATAGCTGGATCTTGGGGAAGCACTATTCCTAATTGTCAAAGAAAGCACCAGATTGGAGGAGGGCTCCCCTTTCTCCACAACCTCTCCAGCATGTGTTGTCACTTGAGTTATTCATCTTGGCCATTCTGATGGGTGTCAGGTGAAATCTCAGTGTCATTTGATTTGCATCTCCCTGATGGCTAAGGGTGTTAAGCATCTCCTTAAGTTTCTCTGCCATTCTGTATTTCTCTACAGAGAATTCTCTGTACCAAGAGAATTAGCTCCGTATCCCATTTTTTTTTTAATTGAATTACTTGATTTGTTGCTTTTAATTTCTTTAGTTCTTTATATATTCTGGATATCAGCCCTCTGTCAGATATAGGGTTGGTGAAGATCCTTTCTCAGTCCGTAGGCTGTTGTTTTGTTCTGATAACAGTGTCTTTTGCTTTACAGAAGCTTTTCAGTTTCATGAGGTCCCATGTATTGATTGTTGTTCTTAGAGCATGTGATGTTGGTGTTCTTTTCAGGAAGTTGTCTCCTGTGCCAACGAGTTCTAGGCTGTTCCCCACTTTTTCTTCTAACCGATTTAGAATATCTTGTTTTATGTTGAGGTCTTTGATCCACTTGGTCTTTAGTTTTGTGCAGGGTGATAAATATGAATCTATTTTCATTTTTCTGTATGTAGACATCCAGTTGGACCAGCACCATTTGTTGAAGATGCTGTCTTTTTTCTATTGAATGATTTTGGCTTCTTTGTCAAAAAAAAAATGAGTATTCATAGGTGTGTGGGTTTATTTCTGGGTCTTCTATGTGGTTCCATTGATCCTCCTTTCTGTTTCTATGCCAATACCATGGAGTTTTTATTACTATTGCTCTGTAGTACAGCTTGAGTTCGGGGATGGAGATACCTCCAGGAGATCTGTTGTTGTACAGGATCGTTTTGGAGATGCTGGGTTTTTTGTTTCTCCATATGAAGCTGAGAATTTTTCTTTCAAGGTCTATAAAGAACTAAGTTGGTATTTTGATGGGAATTGCATTGAATCTGTAGATTGCTTTTGGCAGGATGGCCATTTTTACAATGTTAATCCTACCAATCAATGAGCATGAGAGATCTTTCCATCTTCTGATATCTTCTTCAATTTCTTTCTTCAGAGACTTAAAGATTTTTCCAAACAGGTCTTTCACTTGCTTGGTTAGAGTCACCCCTTGGTATTTTATGTTATTAGTGGCTATTGTGAAGGGTGTTGTTTCCCTGATTTCTTTCTCAGCTCTTTTGTCTTTGGTATACAGGAGGGCTTCTGATTTTTTTGAGTTGATTTTGTATCCTGCCACTTTGCTGAAGGTGTTTATCAGCTGAAGGAGTTCTCTGGTTGAATTTTTGGGGTTTCTCATGTATACTATCATATCATCTGCGAATAGTGACACTTTGACTTCTTCCTTTCCAATTTGTATCCCCTTGATCTCCTTTAGTTGTCTTATTGTCTTATTGCTTTAGCAATACTGTGTTCATTTTATTTGTCACTACCAACATGTAAGACTATCAATGAAAGAGTTGTATACTGACCATTTGAACCCTTCTTTCATCAACAACAAATATATTTTAATTTTGACTATATGTCAAATATTTACCTGGCACTTAAAAGGACAATAACAAGGAAATATCCTTTCTTATGGCATTTTCTTTATATTGCTGAAAAACAGAAAATTTTGTGTTGAGGAAAAGGCATGTTTGGAGACACATGAACCATCCAGGCTGAGATGAAGGACCCTTCTTCCGTAGTAATGCAACTAGGAATGCAACTGTCTTGCAGACTCCCTTAGACTCTTGACATAGTTCTCACTGGTGTCTGTGTGTTAATGAATAGTGATGAAGTCTGCCTGCATCTTGATGCTTTTCACAGCTGAAAAAATGGAACACATTTGGATCACTGAAATTTATTCCTAAGGCTGAAATGGATGGAACTCTGCATTCAGTTGTGACAGAGGATGACTGCGAAATCCTTAAGATTCCTACAAAGGAGTATGAGAAGTTAAAATCAGTATGTGTTGCACTTCTATTTTACTTTTGAAATTTGACTTGATCATAGAGAACATAAATTGTGGTTTACTTGAGGAGCAGCATTCAGAAACTCCTTTCAGTATGTGGCATGAAAATACTTTTTATGAATTTCAAATTAATTAATTCATTCATTCAGCAAATACATAGCTTATATGTTGATAGCTTCTACTGTGATTGGGGGCATAGAATGACTGGATAGGTCACACAACTATTACTTTCAAGATCTCAACAGTCTGTACCAGTCTCCCTGCAGAATCTGTGCTGGTCACTTTCTGTCAACTTGAAACAGACCTGTTGGAAGAGGGAATCTTAGTTGAAGAATTGCCTCCATCACATGGATCCGTGGCTATTTCTGAGGGGCATATCCTCAACTGCTAATTAATGTATGAGGACCCACTTCACCGGGGGCCCCATTCCTGGGCAGGTGGCCTGGGCAATAGCCAAGTCAGCTGGAATAGCAAGCCAGTATTCAGTGTTGTTTGTTGTTGTTGTTCCTGCCTCCAGGTTCCTGCCCTGAGTTGCCCTGGCTTCTCTAGATGATGGGCTGTATCTTATAAGCCGAAATAAGTGATCCCTTCCTCAAGTTGCTTTGGGTTATTTTATTTCATCACAACAACAGAAAAGCAAACTAAGAAGGCTTGGTGTAATAATTCAGAGTCACACAGATTTTCAAATTCAGGGCTGAGTGAAAAGACATTTAAACTTAATTCTGAGCATTCAACTCTGCTGTTTAAGGCAATCTGTTCATGTAAATTTGTTTTCCCTGGTCTAAATCAAAACTGCCCACCCCCACTTCATTTAGAGGTTAGAGGAAGTTTACCTAAAGGATGGGGTTGGGAGGTCACCATAGTCTTTTTGACAGTTCTAATGCAGGCCCAGGGCCGTCATGGTATTTGCAGGTCCAGTGCTCATGCTGGAAGGTGAAGATGTATCTCTCTTCTTACTTTGTGATGATCTCAGAGAAATGTGACTTTTCCAGAATTCAGCATTTTCCTAAATACCAGATACCAATATGTTTGAATTTCAGAGTGGTTCTCTTAAAAATATTTTTCTTGTTTTGTTTTTTCCCTTATGAGAAATAATCACATGAACACATACATAAACACAGACACACACACGTCATTTGAGACTTGTTTAGAACAGCTTTAGAATGTGTTCATTTTTATGGAAATGTAAAACATTATGGAACAATTGAGAATATTGGTGAACAAATCTGAAGATTAGAAACTCAGTATAGCTATTTGTCATAGTGAAAACCAAATGCTACTCAAAATTATCTTTTATTGAGTAATAGCCACATAGCCATTATTTTCTTTTTTCTGCCATTTTTCTTTTTGTTATTTTTTGTTAATTTTTAAATTATATCATTTTGAAATATGATAATGGAATTCTTTTTCAGGAAAAAGAAAGACAGGAAAATCTGCTAAAATTGAAATTAATCCACAAGTGTCCTTTTTATGAACACTGGCCTACTTTGTACATATGTGATCTAGTTTCACTTTGTAAACGGAAGCATTTTCCTCCAGGTCAAGGTAAGTTTAATTCAATTTTAGACTTGTTTCTTCATGTAAAGTTATATTATTGGATATGTAATTCTTTTTAGTTTCAATATTTTAAATAATACAAATGATATATCTTCATATAGGCGTCCTCTTACTGAATTCTTAACTATGAATTGGATATTTAAAATACTTCCATCTTTAATTAAAAAGTAAGCATGTTTTGCTTCAAGAGAAGCTTGAGTCCAGGCCCACATTTTGTATCTCCCTCCAATCTCCAGCTCTCCACACTTCTATTCCTGCATACTGAGAATTACATTAAGGGCCAAACTGCAAAGGGTGAGGTTAGAGAGTCACTCTAGTCAGTGCTTCCTCACTCTACGTATAATTTGAGTTTCCCCCTCAAATGTGTAATTCCAACATGTGGCATTACGTTGGAATTCCTTGTTTATAATTTTGGAGATTTAATTTGTGCAGTTTCTAGAGGAGGTGAAGTCCCAGTCAGAGCAAGAGCAAGGATGATGTTCTGGTTTGATTAGCCACATCTGGAGGGCTTCCCTGAGCTTCCTGGAGTATGTGTACACGAAAGCATAGAGAGCATTGAGTCCCTTTACATCAATTATTATCCCGGGAGAGCCAAGCAAACAGGAGGGGACAGGAAGGATGAAGTACAAAAGTGTGGATGAGATGTTCTCTCTTTTTTTATATTACTTTATGTACTTTGCATCCTGAGAGTGGCCCGTCCCCTTCCTCTTTTCCCCCAGAAATGGGGAGCCCCCTCCCCCTTATTAACCTTCCCCAGCATACCAAGTCACTTCAGGACTGGCCATATCTTCATTCCCTGAGGCCATGCAAGGCAGCCCTGCCAGGGGGAAGTGATCTAAAAGTAGGCAAGGGAGTCCATGTTGAAATACCCCCCCCATCTACTCTCCAGGTGCCTCATATGAAGATCATGCTGCCCATTGGCTACATGTGTGCCTAGGTCCAGATCATGCATGCTCCTTAGCTGATGTCTCATTCTCTGAAAGCTCCCATGGGACTGGGTTAGTGGTCTCTGCTGGTCTTCCTGTGAGGTTCCCGTCCCCTCCAGGTCCTTCCATCTTTCCCCCAACACTTCTGCAGGACCCCCAGAGTTCCACCCCATGCTTCACTGCCAGTCCCAATATCTGTCATGATCTGCTGTTGGCTGGTGCCTCCCAGAAGACATTCAAGTTAGGCTTCTGTCTGCAAGCATAGCAGTGTGTCCTTATTAGTGTCAGGGGCTGGCTGTCTATCATAGGGTGAGTCTCAGGTTGGGCCAATTATTGTTCGGACTTTCCCTCTATCTTTGTTACCTGATTATCCTTGCACTTCTTGTACACATGGTAACTTTTGGATCACAGGTACTTTGTAGGGGGGTTGTTGATTCCCTCTCACCCACTAGTCCTGCCTAGCTAAGAGGTGGTCACTTCAGTCTCCATGCCCCCCCCTCTAGTGTCACACCCCTATCCTCTGAGGAGCCTACCCTATATCAGCCATCCAGCTTGACCAAGAGATGTCCCTCCCCAGTTTCCATTCTTGTTCCCAGCCCTCTCACCTTGCACCCCGGTCTTCCCACATTTGATCCTCACCCTGGTTCTCCTCCCCATTCCATCTCCTGTCCAGTTCCCTCTCTTCATCCACTTCTGCTGTCTATTCTATTTCCCCTTCTGAGTAACATCTCAGCCCCCTCCCTAGCATCTGCCTTGTTACCTAGCTTCTTTGCATCTGTAAAACTCAGGTGACAACACATGTTGAGAGGATATGAAGAAGGGGAACACTCCTCCACTGCTGGTGGGAAAGTAAACTTGTACAGCCTCTCTGGAAATCAGAGAGAAAAAAATTGGGAATAGTTCTGTCTCAAGACCCAGCTATACCACTCCTGGGGCATATACTCAAAATATGCTCAACCATACAACAAGGACATTTGCTCACCTATGTTCAAAGCAGCTTTATTTGTAATAGCCAGAAACTGGAAACAACCTGGATGCCCTTCACCCAAAGAATGGATCCAGAAATTGTAGTACATTTACACAGTGGATTACACAGTGGAATACTACTCAGCTATTAAAAACAAAGATATTGTGAAATTTACAGGAAAATGGATGGAACTAGAAAAGATCAACATAAGAGAGGAAACCCAGACGCAGAAAAACAAACATGGTATGTTCTCACTTACAAGTGGATATTAGAGGATACTTATACTACAATCCACAGATCCAGAGAATTTCTGTCTTTAAAAAGGAGGCCCTTTGCCCCACCAGAAACAACCACAAGCGCGAGAATAAATAGTGAGACTTTGTGCTTTTTCTCCTCTCAAACACTGGTGCAACAAAATATCAAGACCATCATAGTTGAAGAAACCTTTTAAGAAATACTGCTGCTGAAAACTTATAGAACTGAGAGGGCAGTGAGGCTAATTTCAAGTTAGGTATGAGATTAAAGTTCCCACAGGTTTGGTTCTGAGTTTCCCACCTTAAAACATGGCTATGGTACCCTTGGAAGGAATCACTAGTTAAGAGGAAAGTGAGTTTCAGCTTAGTGTGTGGTACAGCACGTTCCTGGTAGCATATTGTAAGAAAATGCTAGAATCTTGAAAGGCAAGGTTAGGCTTCAAACCATAAAAATACTCTACTAAACCACCCAGATTTGATAAATTTCCTTTTAGCGTTTATATTTACAACATCATTCCTTAAAAGAGAGCATTTACAACCATGTTGCATATATATAAAATATATATTGCTATGGAAACTAAACATTAGTAACCTTAAAAGAGTACCAAATCCTAAACACTAGAACATCAGCCAGGGAAAAGTAACTATATTGAGCTGTTTTTCTGTTTTGCACAACACATTTTACTAACCACAGGTGAATGCAAAGATTTTTTTTTTTTTGTCAAATGTACTCATATAAATCAGATAGTAAACTAACTTATAAAAGTAAAAATTTAGATTTTTGAAATTCAGTATATTTATTGTGGAGACATCCTTGATAAATGTAGTTATTTTCAGCTCACCTTAGAGTTTTTACTTTATATCACATATGTTACACATTGGCCATAAACTTAATCTCAAAGACTAGTATACATAAAAGTAGATCATACTTAAGCTGTTTAAAATGATATGAACAAGATATTCTGGAATGTAAAGGTATCAATAATTCTATGACTTTCGTACATTTAGTTACTATTAATAATGTTTCTTAAACTAGAACATGGATCAAAATATTTAAAGTTCTCATTAAAGAGCTAAAAATGTACTGGACACACACATTTCATAAACTTGGGTGTCTTGAAAAGTAATAACATTTGTTAAACTATCTACTGTGTTAAACACTCTATTATTACATTGAATAAGTAAAAATAACATTTCCACTCATTACTAAGCATATAAAAGGTAAAGCATAAATGTGCATGGGCTTAGGCAAGATTTATCTTCCTTAGATAAGAATGACAGATCTGACTATAAATTTCCTTTCAGTAATAACATATTAAGGTTCTTATAAATAAGCAAATCTAGCTTAGGAATATATTCCATTAAAGTAATCTCATTTTTTTATAGTAATGGACAATATATCAAATAAAAGCATTAGTATCATATACACTTCTTGACTTAAGATTTATACAGAATTACTCTCAGAAAATATAGAGAGAGCTGAAATTATACTTCCATTTTTATTTTAAAGTTAGAAGTGAATGATTTCCAAAACATACAAAGTGTTCTCTGATATTATTTTAAGGATGTGTATTACATAAAGTTTCAGAGGAGTTAGTTAATTATTCAAATATTTAATAGACTTAAGGACTTATCATTAACAGTTTCTGACTCCATGTTCTTTTCTAGCTTCTTGTAGCTTTCACACTCTGGCCTCACACATGAAGGGGCCCAATGACCATGCTTGCTAGGGTTGCTTGTATTTTTTCCCTGTGTTAATTTTTCCAAAGTGTGGCTAATTACTAGCTTATAACATTAGCCAAGATGTTCCAATACATATCATATACATAGAGAAAGAAAATAAATTAACTTGACAATGATTGCTTGTTGTCTTTCTTCTACTGGCAAGAACTCTATTTTTCCAGTAGAACTTGGCATAAACAGAATTTGAAAACTAAAAAAAAAAAAAAAAAATGTAGCTATGAATTTACTTATAAAGGACAAAAATATATAAAAATAATAATGGCAGTAAAATAAATAATATCTAGCCACAAATGTTTGGCCATCAGATGCATGTTTTGACACTTTGCCTTGAGAACAACTGCAGTTCTAGCCTCTGAAATACAATAAAGTTTGGTACCAGTGTCTTAAAGATCAGTGAGTCCTGCAAGTGGTAAAAATATCTTTCTCCCAGGAAGCCAGACTTAAACCTAAAGGAACCTTCAGTTGGGAGACATTGATTTTTTTTATAGAGTCTATGAGAACTTTGTTCTTTAATACAATTACTTTAACTGCATTCCATCCACCCTTTCTCCAACTCCCCTGCTGCCTTCCTTTGTCCGTGTTCCCCTCTCAATTTTATGCCTTCTTTTTTATGCGGTTGAACTCTCTGAGTACAATTAGGATTTCACTCTCAAGTTCTTGCAAGCAAACAAGAGAACTAGCCAAAACTTCTCGTACTTAGAGGGTGTCTCTTGGGTCCTCTTGACCAACACCTGGAAGTGGGGTGTCCTACACCCAGTGCTGGGATTTTTAAGCTCTTTGCCGTCACTCTTCTTTGCTCACCAATTTCCCATTAAGGCATTATTTATAATGTAACATTTTAATTACCTCAATGACTTTCAGCTGTGTTTCTGTCTTTTTAATTGTTGTACTAAAGTTTAATGTGTACATCTAAATTTAAATTAACAATTTTCTTAATTCTAGATACACCTAAAATTTTATTTTATAGCTCTGTTTTCTTTACTGCCTTCGCATACTGTTGCTTTCATTCATTCATTCTACATGTAAAAGGCAAAATGTCTTTATCATTGATATTGTTTTTATAATTTCTAAAGAAATATAAAAGAGCCAGGCATGGTGGCACATATCCTTACTTTCAGTACTCATTAATTAGTCAAAGGCAGGCAGATCTCAAAATAGATATAAAAGAAGTAAAATATATTTTATATTGCTTATTGTATTTTGTGATTTTAAAGATAATTTTTTTTTCTAGTCCTCCTAGTTTATCTCTGTGGTTCTGAGGTATTCTTTGATATCTGTTCCTTTATCTGTTTTCTCCTATCTGTTTCCTATGTAGCTACTGGCATATTTCATTACATTTTTATTTGTTAGAAAGTCAATATTTATAGATATTATTTTATTAAGTAAATCCTTAAATTAGATTAAAAAATCCAATATTAATCTGTCCTGTCCTTTACAACTACATTGATTGTCTTTACCAGTATTGATGTTTCCAGTGGTTTCAAATTGTCCTTACCTGAAGCTGCTTCCTTCAGCCTGCAGAACCATTTTCACTCTTCAGAGGGTTATACTGGCAACACATATCCCCCTCTTTCACCTACCCGTTACTTTAAAAATCTCTCACTTGCTTTTCTGATGTGTCTTTGGTGTGTAGAGGATCTGCATTTGATCATGTTGTTTGTGTATGTCGGTGTGTTATACCATTATCTTCTGTCTTCTGTGATAATTCCTGATGTGAAAGCAGTTGTGTGTCCCATTGATGTTTGCCTGGCCAATTTCAAAATATTCCATCTGCTGTTTTATGCTAGCACTTTGCCTATTTAAATCCTTTGCACTCTTTTCTTTCTTTTTTTTTTTCTTTTTGTTTGTTCTCATCTGTACTATTAGATACTAAAATGCTTCTCATACTCCTCTGCTTTGAAATAATGCATGTTTCACCTTTATTAGTAGTGAAATTTCAAAATTTTCTAATATAATTTAAAAGATGACTTGCTTCAAGTTTTAGTGTGCCTCAGTCTTATATCAACCCCATTTCAGTCAAACCTGACATTCACTGTCAGTGTGCCTAAGTGATCCTCTTTGCTTGTTGTTCCTTTTCTCAAAGGTCCCAAATTAAACCAAATTCACTCATTATTAAATTATTTTAGACCAATTTAGATTATACTACTGTCTCTTTCCTCACATAAATCAATACTCATTTAATATCTTACAAGTCTATAATCATTCTGCAAATAATCATAGAACATTTATTTTAAAATGTGTGTTGCTTAACATTTCTTTATTGACTATCCATTTTCTTATTTGAAATGTAAAAATCATTTTTACCTTGAACATACATGTTGCCCTAAATTTGGCTCATGGCCTGAAAGTTTCCAAACCCTACTGTACATCAGAAGCCATTACACTATCTCAAAGTTTTTGTAATAGTAGCTCATGGGCAATTTTCCCACTAGGTTTCACTTTTTTTTCCTATTGTGGAATTGACTCATTTCCTTTTTCTTTTCAATAGACAAAAGTGTACCTAAGATTTGTAGGCCTTTTAAAACTGGTCGAGGATTGTCTGCTATGATGGCAGTGCTTTTGTTTAGACAAAAGCCATGATTTATTACTCTGCAAGGAAAATAATTAAGCTCCATGCTGGTCAGTGTGTGTAGGTTCTCTTAGCACTTAGAAAATTTTTTTTAAGGAATTAGTTTTGCTGATTGAATCTTAAGATCTCAAATGTATTTTTTATTTGGGCAGAGGGTGCGTGTCCTGACATTGGGGACCAACAGCCAAGGGCAGGCTCTAGTGTCTGTGTAGAGACAGCAGTGACTCTCACCCCATTGGATTGGACCCCTTAATATCTTCTCTGACTGTAATTATGCTGTATAAATGGTCAGGGTGTGTCCCTGACCTGCCCTCGATCTCCCCCTCTTTTCCTTGATGACACGATCAGTACCCTAAGAATCATGCTGGATGACAGACAATAGCCATGGTTTATCAAGCATGTACCATTCCATACAAGGCTTCCTGGTACCATAGTCAAGGGAATGCCCAAGTGGACAAGCTTAGTGGCACTTGCCCCATAGAACAAGCATCACAGATTCCACCTGTCCCCCTCCAGCCTGCGCACTCTACTCCCCCAACTGTTCTCGGAACAATGTTAATGTCTGTCCCATAAGGGTAAAGCTTGGGTCCCTCTGGCGCCATTGGGACCTCTTAAAGTAGGGTGTTAATCTTAGGGGACTCATGCCCAATTCCATTTTGCAAGTAGATGTTACGCACATTCTAAGCTTTGGTAACCTTAAATATGTCCATGCCATTGTCGACACTTATTCCAAATGTGTCTATTCATACGCTTTCTCAAGGGAAAAGGCAGTACATGCCATTAAGGCCACTAGAACTGCTTTGTTGGTTATGGGGGTGCCATGTGAGATTAAGACTGACAATGGCCCAGCTTACATCTCTGTTTAATTCAATTCATTCATGGACTCCTGGGACATTAAACACTCCACCGGCATCCCCTATAATCCACAGGGTCCAGCCATAGTGGAGACAGCTAATAGAACCCTCGAAGAATTGATCCTCGAACAAAGATCTGTTGGATGCCCCAAGACCCCCATTTCACACTGGTAGAAACACTTTTTACAACCAACTTCCTCACTTTTGATACAACCAGGGCCTCCCCCACATACAAACACTGGAGGTCTGATTTTGCCATGACCTCCCTTCCCCTTGTCTGCTGAAAGGACCCTGTCACCAGTGCTCGGCAGGGTCCACACCCTCTCCTTACCCAGGGCCAAGGGTTTGCTCACCAACACCCATCTGGATTCCAGCCCACAGTGTATGCCCATCGAACCATGGCGGTGATAAGCCCTCTGGAGGGAGGAGAACGCCTCCCACCCCCACAGAGGAGTCATAAAGGTGGTGACAGTGTTCCATACCAAACAGATTCTTCTTTACGGGCCTGCAAATCGCCAGTTTCAGCACCGACCGTGGAATGTTACCTATGATGTCCTCTCTGCCTCTGCCGCTCCTGTTTGGTTCCCTCCTCCTCTCTCCTCTAGCCAACCCTATCCAATGGCCATTACTATGGGTCTGACTAATGAGGGTCTGCCCTTAAAAAACCTCCTATGTGACAGAGCCACCCTCGGGGAGTGCTCACCGGGGATAGCCAATGACTGTAAGACCCAAGAGTTGGGGCAACCTAAGACAAGTACAGTCCACTGATGTGATCACCAGAAACTTGGGGCCAACAGTGGGAGGGGCAAAGGATCCCGTCTCCCCAGGTCACGATAAATCAAACCAAAAGGAGGATATGTGGGCATTACCAGCAAGGGACCCTTGGAGCTCACAGCCTGTGGCCACTTCTGCTGATGTCATTGTGGAAGCAGTCGGGTGGAGGGTGCATGGCCTGCCGTTGGGGAGTCTGCCTGGAGACCAACAAGCAAGGGCAGGCTCGCAGATGGTGTGGAGGAACTTCATTGGTTGCCCAGAGTTACATAACATGTTCTCTCCTCCAGGGATAACCAGGTCCGGATCTGCTGGCTTTCGGTGTCTTTGTAGTGACTGGTGCCTCTCACCCC
The DNA here is from genome assembly GCF_907164565.1 of Psammomys obesus. Taxonomy (NCBI): domain Eukaryota; kingdom Metazoa; phylum Chordata; class Mammalia; order Rodentia; family Muridae; genus Psammomys; species Psammomys obesus. The sequence goes on along the minus strand of NW_026587216.1, from coordinate 47,242,527 downwards.
CTCAGCTTGGAAGCCCTTTCCTCACCTCACTCCTCTTCATTCGTTCCATTTAAATCTCACTACATAACTTTCTTTTTATGAGATGACAAAACAAATGATCACTGATAAACATAATTCATAACAATTGCTCCACATATTAAGCTCTTTTTCCTATGTGTGCTGCTATAAATGTCACCTTGAGAAGCATGTGAGGTTGACAAATGGTGACATCTCCATCTTGCTTGCCAAGACAAAAATTTAGAGCTGGACCCATGGAGCGTCTCTGAAGATATGTGTCCCGGTCATGGGTAGAGATATTCAGCAGCATTTGCAGGAACTTGGGAGACAGTTTTTTAAACAAGCCTGGTGATGAGCATTCTGGTGTGAGGCTCAGCTTTGGCACCATAAGTAATGAGACTAAGCAATGGCAATGAGGCTTCCTCCAGACATTGTGCTCCTTGAGCAGCCCTTTCCACTGCTGGTTTTATTTACTTGCTGAGTTCTGGTGAAATCTAGTTTTGTGACATTCCTGAACCTTCCTAATACTATGCAATCAACTCATTTCTCTTTAAAACACATGAATAGAGTCCATTGTATATGCCTAACAATTAAAAGCTATGAGCTAATCATTTTTTATCAAAACCAACCTCCAGAAGGTCTTTAACAGAATATCATCATTTGACTTTAGCTAATTAATATTTTTATCGAACATCTGCTGAGTGTGAAATGTTACACTAGTTGCCTTTATGGCAATAAAAAGAAATGTATTTTAAAATTACTTTAAATAAAATATTTGAGTAGATACAAAGTATTCATTAGTACAGAGTTCGCATTTTTTAAATTTTTTTATTAATTACACTTTATTCATTTTGTATCCCCCCATAAGTCCCTCTCTCCTCCCCTCCCGATCCCACCCTCCCCAAGTCCACTGATGGGGGAGGTTCTCCTCTCCTTTCTGATCTTAGTCTATCAGTTCTCATCAAAAGTGGCTGCATTGTCCTCTACTGTGGCCTGGTAAGGCTGCTTCCCCCTCAGGGGGAGGTGATCAAAGAGCAGGCCAATCAGATTATGTCAGAGGCAGTTGCTCTTCCCATTATCATGTAACCTTCTTGGACACTGAACTGCCATGGGCTACATCTGTGAAGGGGTTCTAGGTTATCTCCATGAATAGTCCTTGGTTGGAGTATGAGTCTCTGGGAAGTTCCCTGTGTTCAAATTTTCTTGTTCTGTTGCTCTCCTTGTGGAGTTCCTGTCCTCTCCAGCTCTTACTATTTCCCACTTCTAGAGTTTGCATTTTAATTTCAAAGATTTAATAATTGAAAAAGATATGGAGTATAATTTAAAACTGATGAGGTGTATTACAAATATCATCCATTAAAATGATGTTTAGTAGCTCATGCTATATTATCTACTGTGGCAAATATTAGTTGATTGCTCTCTAACAGGCAGTAAAATCAAAATGAAAATGGGGATTTGTTTGTTTGCCCATGTTTGGAAAGTAAATGGGAATGATCATTTAGGCTAGGAAACTATCATAGTTGTCAGATCTTGACCGAGAATATCTGATAAAACAAACCAACTTAAAGCCTTGGGTATATCTCATTTGTGGAGAAACTACATAAAGCAAGTCTCCAAATTTGTTCTATGGCCTAAAGAAAACTCAGTCCACACAACTCAAATCAAATGATTTTTTTCTTCTGAAATGAAATTCAATAAAAAGAAGACACTCCAAGTATTTCAAATGTCCAATTCATATGATTTGGCCTTATTTTGTACATTTCAACAAAATGAAAAATATTTTGATTGCTGAAGATACATAAAGAAAAAAAATTGAGAGAAAAACTCAAGTTGGTAAATATCAATGACAGAGGCAACCAAAAACCAAAAGTTTAGAAATTGTAGGACACAGGCACAAAAGGCAATGATGAGTAATAATAAAAAAAAAATTAATATGGCAAACGTATATTGAGTTACTCAAGTTTGTGGTTCAGAATGTGACTGAACCCATGCTGTCAGTGCACCTTAACACCAATGCCTGACAATCTCAGCGGCAGGGACTTTAAAAGTATTGTTATCACATCTTCATCATCATCATCACCATCACCATCACTAGCTGTGACAAGATCATGCTATGTAGTCCTGGCTAGCTTTTGGTTATTTTTAGCCTAGGCTATATTCAAGCTCAAGATCTCCTGCTTTAGCTTCTTGCACACTGAGATCACAGGCATGCCCTAGAATGCCGTTCTCTTTCGGTTTTAAATCTCAAACGTACCACGTTGTTGCTGGAAATATGAACAGGGCTATGGAAGACCACCAATACACACTCTAATCAGCTGCTATGTGGGCTTTGGAAGCATAGGATTATACCCACTTCTCTGTGCTCTTATCTGCCACCCATGGATGTGGGAAGAACTTTTCTCGAGTATTTCCTAGAAATATTTAATCACATGTCCCCCTTATCTGTGTGGTTTTTTTAGTCCAAGAATTTGGTGAACTCAGTCCTGGAAAATCCCTAAGCCCAAAGCTGAAGCTGAGTTTCCTGGATGGTTTATGCACTGACGTTCGAAATTAATATTTTATTATGCATCTTGCATTGTTTAAACTCTGGAACCTAAAAAAACAAAACAAAACAAAACAAAACAAAACAAAAAACATGGTTTCACTTCTTTTGTCTTTCTTTGGCCATAAAATACAAGTTGCCCTTCATGTCGACAACTGCAAATGTCCTACATATGCTGACAGGAACTTTCTCTATTTATTTTCAGTCTTACAATGTATCAGTGCTTATTTATGAAATTACAATAATATTGATCATGGCAGGATAAAATTAAGGATCTGAACATCTTAATTTATTTGTAAAATCTTTGTAATTATCACGTAGGTAGATTTTAGTGTTTTGCATTTTACTTTCTGTTATACCATATTATTGTCGTTCCCTCTTCCTCTGTTCCTCCCTTCCTCCTTTCTTATCTTTTTCTTAAAAACACTTGTGTGTACTTGGAATAGTCTGAAGTTCATTATCCTCCTGCCTCAACCTCTGTTGGAATAGGTTTGCAGAACTGAAGCCACCATGAGCAGAGCCACTTTCTTCTTGCTCCTAGGAAGCATGTATTGCTTTTTCTCTTCTATACTTTTTTTTTAATTACTTATGAAATGATGGAATAACATCTTTACTGGAGGAGTAAATAGTAATAGAAATGTTTGATGAATATTTAAAATTAATAATTTCAAAATAGTTTATGGAAACAATTCAACTAGTTATATATTACATAAGTCACTTATAAGCCATGGAAACTACATTGAAAATATTTGACTAGAGATACCCTACAGAAATTACTTTTATTAGCTCTGCATTAGAGAGTTAGTGTCTAAAACGTATAAAGGAAACAAGAAATTAAACCTTAAGATATTAATTTAATAAAGAATTGGAAAAAACAATAAAATAAAGAAAGATGAAAAATGGAGCCTAGAATTAAATAAAGATGAATAAATTTTAATTAATAAAAATAAATTAATTAAAAAAACTAAGCATAAAAAATAAAACCAATGTTTAAAACAACAACAAAAATTCTCTAGAGAACTAGCAACGGCATCGAATGATTTTAAAAAGGTTTAAGCATCCTTAGCCGTGAGCAAGTGCTAACGAAGTCTGCTCTGAGTTTTGTCTTACTCTTGTTGGAATGCGTAAGAGCCAAAGAACAAGTGATGCCAACTGTTGGTGGAGATATTCGGCAAGGGGAGCAGTTAGGGACTCTTTATGGACTTGCAAACTGGCTACTGCTATTGAAGTCAGTGTGCAGTGTCTCAGAAAGGTAAAAACATCTATCTTCTATATGAACCAGTTATACTACTCTTAGGCATATAAACAAAGGTGCCTATGACACTGGTCATCCAGTTCACTGGTATTATACTCACAATAGCCAGGAAATGGAAATAGTTTAGATATCCATCAACTGATTAATGGTTAATGAAAATGTGGAATATTTGGATAGTATTTAGGACAATGGAACATTACTGAGCTATGAAGAAAAATGAAACCATAAAATAAGTAGCTAAATGTAAGGAGCTGGAAATCAACATTCTAAGTGAGTTACCCAAGTCCAGAAAAGACTAACAAACATTCTTCTATATGTATCTACCCAGTTTGAACAATTGAAGAAGTTACCTTTTCATCACTGTGTATTGTATCTACTTTGTCAAAAGTCAGGTGACTGCAGCAGTGAGGATCCTCACTTTTATTTGAGCCCTCAATTATTTTCCACCAGCCAGAGTATTTTTATATCAATACCATGCTTTATTATTATTATCATAGTAGCTACATTTCCAGTGGCAATAGTTTCAAAAGCTGTGCTGTTGTTAAGAGTTGGCCATCAGAATGGCCAAGATGAAAAACTCAAAGGACAGCACATGCTGGAGAGGTTGTGGAGAAAGGGGAACCCTTCTCCACTGCTGGTGGGAATGTAAACTTGTACAACCACTCTGGAAATCAATCTGGCGCTTTCTCAGACAACTAGGAATAGCGCTTCCTCAAGATCCAGCCATACCACTCCTAGGCATATACCCAAAAGAGGCTCAAGTACACAAAAAGAACATTTGCTCAACCATGTTTGTAGCAGCTTTATTTGTAATAGCCAGAAGCTGGAAACAGCCCAGATTCCCCTCAACTGAAGAATGGATGCAGAAACTGTGGTACATCTATACAATGGAGTATTACTCAGCAATGAAAAATAAGGAAATCATGAAATTTGCAGGTAAATGGTGGGACCTGGAAAGGATCATCCTGAGTGAGTTGTCCCAGAAGCAAAAAGACACACATGGTATATACTCACATATAAACATACAATATAGAATAAACCCACTAAAATCTGTACATCTAAACAAATTAAGCAAAAGAGAAGACCCTAACTAAAATGTTCAATCCCCATCCTGAAAGGCAAAGAGGATGGACATCAGAAGAAAAAGAAAATTGGAAACAACCTCAGAACCTGCCACAGAGGGCCTCTGAAAGCCTCTGCAGTATAGACTGTCAAAGCAGAGGCTGAGCCTGATGGCCAACTGTTGAGCAGAGTAAATGGAATTTTATGTAAGAAGTGGGAAATAGTAAGAGCTGGAGGGGATGGAAACTCCACAAGGAGAGCAACAGAACAAGATAATTTGAACACAGGGAACTTCCCAGAGACTCATACTCCAACCAAGAACTATTCGTGGAGATGACCTGGAACCCCTGCACAGGTGTAGCCCATGGCAGTTCAGTGTCCAAGTGGGTTACATAGTAATGGGAAGAGGGACTGCCTCTGACATAATCTGATTGGCCTGCTCTTTGATCACCTCCCCCTGAGGGGGGAGCAGCCTTACCAGGCCACAGTAGAGGACAATGCAGCCACTTTTGATGAGAACTGATAGACTAAGATCAGAAAGAAGAGGAGAACCTCCCCTATCAGTGGACTTGGGAAGTGGCATGCATGCAGAAAGGGGAGGGAGGGTGGGATCAGGAGGGGAGGAAGGAGGGGCTTATGGGGGGGATACAAAATGAATAAAGTGTAATTAATAAAACATTAAAAAAAGAAAGATAAGTGATAGAAACATACATGCATACAATCTGATTTTTAAAAAATACTTTACTTTGCTGTAAAATGCATTATTTCCCCTATAAATTTGGCATCACAAAAAGAAAGAGATCCCATAACATCATTTCTGTTCATCATTTTAATTAAGGTTTTAGAACCCCAATACTGGATAAGAAAAGAAACAATGCTTAAATATTGAAAAATGTTACACCACTGTATAATTAGAGCTCTACATAAATCATTAAGTGTATTTGTTTGGCAACGGGAGTATATGCAAAGCTAACACTATAAAGTTTTAAGATCCTATTTCTGTGCCAAGAACGAGCAGACAGCAGTAGTGGTATAACTGATAAACAGATCCATCAATGCATTAGAGCGCCCTGAGCTATGTATACGCATATGCCATTTGATATACAACCAATGTGACACGATATAAATAAAGTCTTTTCAACAAACAAACAAAAGAGTTGTCTTGGCTATCCTGAGTCTTTCATCTCCATTTTAAATTTACAGTTCCTTTTATTTATTCAGTTTCTGTAAGTGATATTATTGGAATTTTGATGAAGATGAATCTTGAGATTGCTTTTGGTAATATGGGCATTTTTACATTTTTTTATCTGACCAATCAATGAATTGGCAGGTTTTTCTGTCTTCTGACATCTTCTTTAATTTATTTTGTCAGGTCTTAAAATCTTCAGTGTACAAATACTTTACTGCCTGATTTAGATTTGTTCATTATTTTGAGAAGACTATTTTAAATGGTCTTATTTCCTTAGTTTCCTTGTTAGCATGTTTGTCCTGCTTCCTTTGTATGTAGGAAAGCTACTAACTTTTGTCCATTTTCTCTTCTGCTAATTTGCTGAGTATTTTTATCAGCTGTAGGACTTGTCTGGTGGAGTCTTTACAGCCCTTTATATGCAGAAGCACATTTGCTGCAAACAAGATCCCTTGCTATTTGCATCCTCTTTATATCTGTCACGCGTCTCACTGTTTTGCCAAGACGTTGGGTGCTATGTTGCACAGGAGTGGAGAAACTGGAAATCCTTGCAGTATGTTTTATTTTAGTGGAAACACTTCGAGATTTTCTCTACTTAGGATAATATTGGCTCTGATTTTCTTGTATATTGCTTTTATTTCATATGAAAATGTTTCCAGAAATTTTTCATTAATGAAGGTCAAATTTTATTAAAGATCTTTTCTGCATCAAATAAAATGATCATGTGGTTTCTGTTTTGAGTTAATTTATATGGAAGATTACACTTTTAATTCATTATTTTGTACCATCTCTGTATCTTTGAGATGATACTAACTTAATCATGGTGGATAATCTTTCTGTTGTATTCCTGAATTCCGTTTTCTAAGTAATTTATTGAAAATATTTCTGCTTATGTTCATCAAAGATATTAGTGTATAGTTTTATTTTTTAAGAGTGTTTGGTTCTCTTTTTTTTACTGTTTAATAATCATATAAATGGGTTCTATGATTAATTACACATTATTTTCAGAAAAACAATTACTAAGTCATTTGCCAAAAGACCAATTCCTATCTTATATGGTAAATTATATTGTCAAGAAAACTTATCCTGAGTTTTTAAGTGGGTCAAATGCAGCGTAACACATAGTCGAAAGAAAAATACAAAAAAAATTTTATAGAGACAAAATCAAAAGAGAGAAAGCAGGTAGAGACCATATTGATGTGTCCAAAAGACACGGTTTGTCATACTCAGCACATGCCTGGAAAATGATGCTTTATTGATAACTTAACTTCAGATATCTGGGCTCAGGAACTTCAAGTACTATATTGAAGAGGTGTGGAGAGAGTTGTCCTTGCTTTCAGTGGAATTGATTTGAGTTTCTCTCCATTTAATTTGAGGTTGGATATTGGTTTGCTGTATTTAGCCTTTATTATGTTTAGGTATGAACCTTGAATCCCTGATCTCTCCATGTCTTTCATCATGAAAGAGTGTTGGATTTTGTCATAGGCTTTTTCTGCCTCTAATGAGATAATCATGTGATTTTTTTTCTTAGTTTGTTTATATAGTGGATTACATTGATTAATTTTTGTATGTTGAATCATCCCTTCATCCCTGGTATGAAGACTACTTGATCATGGTGGATGATGTATTTGATGTGTTCTTGGATTCTGTTTGTGAGTATTTAATTCAGTATTTTTGCTTCAGTGTTCAGAGTGAAATTGGTCTGAAATTCTCTTTCCTTGTTGAGTCTTTGTGTGGTTTAGGTATCAGAGTGACTGTGGCTTCATAGAATGAGTTTGGCAAACTTCCTTCAGTTTCTATTTTGCAGAATAGTTTGAGGAGTATTGGTATTAGCTCTTTTTTGAATGTCTGGTAGAATTCAGCTCTAAAACCATCTTGTCCTGGGCTGATTTTTGGTTGGGAAACTTTTGATGACAGCTTCTATTTCCTGGGGAGTAATAGGTCTATTGAAACTGTTTACTTGATCTTGATTAAACTTTTGTCAGTGAAACCTATCAAGAAAATCATCCATTTCCTTTAGACTTTCCAGTTTTGTGGAATACAGGCTTTTTTGAAGTAAGACCTAATGATTTTTGGATTTTCCTCATTGGCTGTTATTATGTTCCCCTTTTCTGTTTCTGGTTCTATTAATTTGGGTACACTTCCTTTGACTTTTACTTTGGCTAAGAGTTTGTCTATCTTGTTGATTTTCCCAAAGAACCAGCTCTTGGTTTCACTGATTTTTTTGTACTGTTCTCTTTGTTTCCAATTTATTGATTTCAGCCCTGAGTTTGATTATTTCCTGTCATCTACTCTTCTTTACAGTGATAGCTTCCTTTTGTTTTGTCTCCAAGTGCGGTCCCTAGTAAGGGGAACAGGGGCTGTCTCTGACATGAACTCAGTGTCTGGCTCTCTGATCACCTCCCCCTGAAGTGGGTGCAGCCTTACTAGGCCACAGAGGAAGACAATGCAGCCAGTCCTTATGAGACCTGATAGGCTAGGGTCAGAAGAAGGAACTTTGGGGGGGGGGCAGGGAGGAGGACCTCCCCTATCAGTGGAGTTGGAGAGGGGCATGGGAGGAGAAGAGGGAGGGAAGGTGGAATTGGGAAAGCATGAGGGAGGGGACTATGGGTGTGATACAAAGTAAATAAATTGTAATAAATTAAATAAATTAAAAAAAAGAGCTTTCAGGTGTGCTGCTAGATTAGTAGTATGGGATCTCTCCAATTTCTTCATGAAAGCGCTTAGTGCTATGAACTTTTCTTTCAACACCGCTTTCATTGTGACTCCTAAGTTTGGGTATGTTGTGCCTTCATTTTCATTGAATACTGTAAAGTCTTTAATTTTTTTTCTTTATTTCTTCCTGGACTCAAGGTTGTTGAATAGAGAGTTGTTCAGTTTCCATGAGTTTGTAAACTTTCTGTTCTTTCTTTTGTTAAGTTTCAGCTTTAATCCATGGTGGTGTGATTACGAGGGGTTATTCCAATCTTCTTATCTGTTGAGGTTTGCTTTGTGACTGAGTATATGGACAGTTTTGGAGAAGATTCCATGAGGTACTGAGAATAAATTATATTCTCTTGTGTTTGGGTGAAATGTTCTGTAGATATCTGTTAGGTCCATTTTATTCTGTTAGTTTTTTCATTTCCCCATTTAGTTTCTGTCTTGATGATATGTCCATTGGATTGAGTGGGGTGCTGAAATCACCCACTATTAATACGTAGGGAGTCGTGTGTGATTTAAGCTTTGGTAATGTTTCTTTTGTGAATGTGGGTGTCCTTGCATTTGGGGTATAGATGTTCAGAATTAAGATATCGTCTTGGTGGATTTTTCCATTGATGAGTATGATATGTCCTTCCCCATCTCTTTTGATTAGTTTTGGTTGAAAGTCTATCAGATACTAGAATGGTTACACCAGCTTAATTCTTGGGTCTGTTTGCTTGGAAAACCTTTTTCCATCCCTTTATTCTGATATAATGTCTATCATTATTGATGAGGTGTGTTTCTTGTATGTAGCAGAATGATGGGTCCTGTTTTCACATCTATTCTGCTAACCTGTGTCTTTTTATTGGGGAGTTGAGGCCATTGACGTTGAGAGGTGTTAATGACCATGTTGTTATTCCCTGTTATATTAATGTTTGTTTATTGTGGGAGAGAGAGAGAATGAGATTCCCTTTTGTGGTTTTGTTGATATGGGGTTATTTATTAGCTATGTTTCCTGAGTGTGGTTGGCCTCCTTGGGTTGGAATTTTCCTTCTAGTATCTTCTAGGGCTGAATTTGTGGATAGGTACTCTTTAAATTTGTTTTTGTTGTAGAATATCTTGTTTTCTCCCCTCTATGTTAATTAAAATTTTGCTGGGTATAGTAGGTGGAGCTAATGTCTGTGTTCTCTTAGGGACTGCACGACATCTGTCCAGATGCTTCTGGGTTTTTGATGAGAACTCTGGTAAAAGCTCTGATAGGTTTGCCTTTATATGTGACTTATGTGTAAATCTTATCCCCTTGCAGCTTTTAATTTTCTAGTTCACAGAGGAAGAAGACATGCTCAGTCTTTTCTTTTTTAATTTTTTATTAATTATACTTTATTCACTTTGTATCCCCCCTGTAGCGCTCTCCCCCTCCCCTTCCAATCCCTCCCTTCTTCCCTCTTTTCCACCCTCCCAAAGTCCACTGATAAGGGAAGGGAGGTCTTCTTTTCCTTCCTTCTGATCCTAGTCTATTGGGTCTCATCAGGTGTGGGTACATTGTCTTCCTCTATGGCCTGGCTCGGTGGTCTTGATGCAAGGTGATTTGCTGGGGTGGATGGGAAAGGGAGCTCCCTTTTCTGAGGAAGACATGATGGGTTTAGGGTGGGAGTGTGGGCCTGGAAGGGAAGTGAGTTGGTGCTACAAGCAGGATTTAAAGTGAATAAAAATAATTTAATTAATTAAAAATATTATTGTTGATCTTGAAAATGTAGCTTTTAAATAGTAACTAAATTAAAATAAATTAAAAATTATTGTGTTTCTATTATTTCCTATCCTTTGCATACAAATAGCACACAATTAAGTACCTTTAAATAATGGAATGTTCATGCAGTCAAATTTCTTGTGTGAGGAATCTTTCCCTGTACTTACACAGGCATCATTTGAAGTTTTTCTTAAGAAAAACTATGTAGCTCTATGTTTAAAGATTTATCTCCACAAATAATCATTATTAAGCTTAAATTTTCCAGGAAAACTATGTACCCATAGGTACAACTAACTATTAACTTTAGTACCTTGACATTTAAATGTACAGTTAAATTTCTCTTCATTTAAAAATGTAAATGGTTAAATGTAATTATGCATTCCTGTAATCGCAGTATTTGGGTGGTGTAGGCAGAATGAACAGAAATTCAATGTCAGCCACAGTTATTGAAAGTTCTAGGGCAGCCTGCATTAAAGGAGACCATGTGTAAAAAGTAAATAAAATGTGACCATTATATTTCTCATTTTAAATTACCAAAATACGTGGTGAATATAAATTCAATAATTTTTCCTTAGGAACCAAAAGACATTTTCAGCAATAGACATGATGAATTATAATACTATTAACTTCAATTAAAGTAACATCTACAAATTTTAAACTTGAACCTCTTTGCGTGCTTTCATATAATACTAGGAAATGTAATCTCCACTAAGAAATTTCTGGGATGTCTGATTACTCATTACATAGCCAATCTATTAGCAAGTAGATTTCCATGAAGGTATTACAGATTCTAGGTTTCACCTGACTTATTAGCATTTGTAAGGAGCAGACATCAAGTTCATAGAAGGAAGGAAAATTAATAAACAAGTGTTGGCTTATAGAACTGGAAAATTCAGGCAACTCTCTTCCAAGTGCCTGGATTCAAGGGCCGCTTGGATTATGTTTCCTCCATGTTCTGCTTTGCTTTGTGCTTGACTCCTATCCTGCAAGCCTCTCTAAGTCACGGCAGATGCAGCTTACACTTCACAGCCAGCTAGCCCTGTGCAAGTCCTGGTTGTTCCAGGAAAATTGTGGCTTGACTCAGTGGTTGGGCTTGGGTCAAAAACAGACCCTTAACAATTCATTCTGGCAGACAAAAATTTATTGTTCATCGATAATAAAATCCTTCTTCAAACACTAGAATGCCAAAGAGGGGAAATACATCTTTTCAAAGAATGTAGACAGCAGGTTGTGCCTGCCTCATGCAACTGTGATTCCGGCACAAGAAGTCTCCTTTAATGTATTCTTGAAGCCTAAGGTCAGAAGTGAACAGGGCTTTCTTCCTATTAGTTTAAATATGCTTTGTCTCCTATGTGACCATTCCATGCTGGTCCCAGCTCATCTCTGCTTCTGTCCATCTCTAATCTGCATCACATCTGTCATTTGTAGGTGACTATACTTTGAAATATAAGCACAAGCTTTGTGTTAGGATGTCTCACCTTTAAGAGATTTTCTACACTTTGCAGAAACAACTATGCTTATGAGACTGTTTAGTATAATTATACAATTGCTTCCATATAACACTAGGAAATGTAATCTCCTCTGAGAAATTTCTGGGAGGTCTGTATGGATTTCTGCTCAAGATTACTTTTATGAAAAGAAATGTTTCATATACTACCATAGACCCTGTCTGCAATCTATCCTTCAGTCTGCAAATGATTAATACTGCTTTCAGTGATACCTGGGAGCTATTACGTTTCATAGGCAAGTTACTCTTTTCTAACTTTTCTCATCCTCAACGCCCTACATGAGTGTGTTAAGATAAAACTCTCTTTGAATAAAATGGTGCTTTGCTCCATAGCCATCGTGTTTTACATGAACAGTCTCAGAGCAGTGAACATAGCATCGCTACGCAGAGCTTCTATGTTCTAACAGTCATATGACAAAGTGGACCACATGGCTAGTTCTGTCTCTGTGAATACTGTGTATACAGGATCCCAAGCAGGTTTTCTCAAAGCTTCCAGGCTAAATGTATGTTATAAATTAGAATTTCAAATGATCTGAAATGTAATAGATGATTGCCTTGTTCACCAAAAAATAAACCAATAAAACTTCTCCACTATGGTAGGCTCCTGTCCTGTTTCTTCTTTTCTCCTACTTCCAATATCAATCCCGTTTGTCTTTTTAAGTGAGGATTGATCATCTTACCCTGGGACCAAACACTCTACCTAGCTGTGTATCAAAGCAGATGCTGAGACTTATAACCAAACTTTGGGCAGAGTGCTGGGAATCATACGAAAGAAGGGGGAGTTAGTAAGACCTGGAGAGGAAAGGAGCACCACAAGGACCAAATATATCTGGGCACAGGGGTCTTTTATGAGACTGATTCTCCAACCAAGGACCATGCATGAATATAAACTAGAGCCCTTGCTCAGATATAGTCCATGGCAGCTCAGTCTCCAAGTGGGGTCCCTAGTAAGGGACACTCTCTGACATGAACTCAGTGGCTGACTCTTTGACCTCCCCCTCCCCACCAGGGAGGAACAGCCTTGCTAGGCCACAGAGGAAGACATTGCAGCCAGTCCTGATGAGACCTGATAAGCTAGGGTCAGATGGAAGGGGAGGAGGACCTCCCCTATCAGTGGACTTAGAGAGCGGCAGGGAGGAGATGAGGGAGGAAGGGTGGGATTGTGCGGAAACGAGGGAGGGGTCTACAGCTGTGATACAAACTAAACAAACTGAAATTAATATAAAATTATAAAAAATCTTCTCTACCGATGTCTTTTCCTTTCATATTTTTCATTCCTGTTCATTTGTTGTGCATTTTCACATATATTAAACCTTACATAAGTGATTCATTTACCAACTATCTCTCATGCCAACTTTCCAACTTAAAAAAGAGTATTGTTTTGTGTATTTTCAGTGACCAATAGTAGCATTTTAGAAGATTCCAAAATTTCAGATAATACTGCATAAAAGGACTTTGTTGAAACATGACATTTACGATAAGCAGAGGAGAGCTAGGGCCAACACCTTTTATCTCTATTCCGCTTAGATTCCCAGCCTGATAGAAGTTGTAAGAAGATTGTTGCTGTTACAATTGCATATTAAAATTAATTGTTCACATGTTTTGGATCAAATACTGTAGCTGTGGAATTTAAAGGGCTCAAATGGCTTTCTTTTATTTTAAAAATTTATTTTCATGATTTAATGCTCAGCCATGCTCATTCGAGAAGTCTCCTGTTATGATGTTTATTTTAACATTAAGTCATTTTTTACTCAAAAACCTTGGCAAACTACTGCATTAAGAGACCATTTACTTAGCTTCTCTTTTAGAAAGGACACAGTGATACAGAACTTGCCACTTTGTGCTCAGATTGCATTAATATTAATCTCAGATTTGTTTAACAAATATTATTTTAGAAAATACTGTTAGAATTTATCTCGAGAATATTTACAATAAAAATAAAGTATGAATCAAATTTGGGTTTCTATCACATAATACATGGTTAGCGTCTGAAATATTAATGATAATTATTCAGGCATTACATGATATGATAATGATTCTGATTGCATACTTAAACAGCAACTAACAAGAAGTAGCGTGGTCTCTCACTTAGTCACTTATTTCTCAAATATTTAAGATACAGCTCCAAGAAAAGAGAAAAAGAAATGAGATACATTCCCATTGATCAAGTGAGTTTCAGTCATGAAGGCGCCATGGCAGAACGCCACTTGGCAATCCCCCGGCTGCTGTTTTGGCATCCGGAGTGGTGTGCTCCCTGTGAGAAAATTAGGATCATTTTGTTTGTTCTTCTGAGGGACTTCCAACAGACATATCTTTATGTTATGGACAGTAAACTTTTAAAGTGGCCTATTAAAATTATTAATTCTTAATAGAGAAAAACAAGATTAGATAGTGACACCAATTTGGTGTTTTTAATGTTTAGAATTTTTTTTTTTTTTACTAAAATACACCTCAAGCTTTTCTTTTTGACAATTGTATTTTGTAGGAAAGTACAAAATAATGTATAAAAGTATCATAATAAACTCATTATTTGTGTACTAATGACCAATAATTAAGTAGCAATATACAATCATTAACTGATAATTCACTTCCTATATTAGAATTGAGCTAATGAGTTATAATTCATATAAAGTAAATTTACCAAGTAAATCATAAAACTTTAAAGACACAAGAGAAAAGTAGATTGAACACAAATGCATGAGAGAAATAAATATATAGAAAAAGTGACAAAGTGATAGAATTAGAATAAGAAAAAGAAAGGTAACTCCCAAAGAGAAAACAAACAAGAGTACACATATTAAAAAATTCATTATTTTACGGTTTTGCCGAAGTAACAAAATAATAATTGCACTTTGGACAGGAGTATTAATTGGTGTAATATGTTTCAAGGTTAATTTGTCAAAAGTTAATACAGAGTAAATCTATATAGTGGATAAATCTTTTTAAAACATGATATCAATATACTCAGCCTTCTGTAAGGTTTTTGTGTAATTATTTTTTACACTGTATTTTACAATTGGAAGCAATTAAAATGTCCATCAGAAATGGGATGGGTGGATTGGTTCTGGAACAGTGTGGAGGGAAAGATGACAGTCAACAAAGAGTTAAGTAAATCACTGACGCACATGTAGAAAGGTGTTCCATGCACACTAAAAGTGAAAACATGCCAGAATGGGGGAAAGATGCACTAGTTCGGAGAGTAACTGTGCCTTAAATGTACCCATTTTCCTATATAAGCTGAAATAAGTTTAAATTTAAATGTATCATATAGAATACTGTATGTAACAAAACATAACTGAAGAAATCAGATCTCCCGGGTGTAATAAAATCTGTCTGGGAGTCATTGTGAATTCTGTAACACAGCCCCAGAAATATATATTATACAGAGTTGATATCAGAGCCTCAGTTGAATTTCAGGAAAAAAAAAATGCCATTGAACAGGAAGCTAAAGTAAACATTTTTTTGCATTTTTATTAATTATTATTATTTATTACAATTTATTCACTTTGTATCCCAGCTGTAGCCCCCTCCCTCGTCCCCTCCCAATTCCACCCTCCTTCCCTCTTCTCCACCTATACCCCTTCCCCAGTCCACTGATAGGGGAGGTCTCCTCCCCTTCCCTCTGACCCTAGCCTATCAGGTCTCATTAGGAGTAGCTGCATTGTCTTCCTTTGGCCTGGTAAGGCTGCTTCCTGCTCAGGGGAGGTGACCAAAGATCCAGCCCCTGAGTTCTTGTCAGAGAGAGTCCCTGTTCCTATTACTAGGGGACCCATTTGGACACTGAGCTGCCATGAGCTACATCTGACTAGGAGCCCTGCAGAGACTGATACCCCAACCAAAGACCATGCACGGAGAGGATCTAAACAATTTTAACCACTCCTTAGCACCCTTTTCCTTCGACACAGTACCATAACCCCTGTTTCATGAAAGGTTGATGTCCAAACTAATGGTATTTCTGTAAGTTCGAAGATTTCTAGTGTGAAGAGAATGAGGATAATTGAGGACACTGGAGAAGGAATTACTTATATAGTTGAAAGAACTGTTAACCTAATCATGAGATCAGACAAGTAAGATATTTATGTCTACAATAGCATGTGTGCAACACAGTGCTGCTGTAACTCAGGAAAGGAAGAAACAGCAGAAGACAGGGTCGACAGTATGAGAAGGCTCTTGGAGGAGAAAAGCAGCATCTTAGTTCACATCGGAATGATGCTACTTTGTTTAAGAAAAGTAGTTTTAGGATGGTAGTGGCGGATGAGAGAGCAAGAAAACACCAATAAACAAATCCTTAGCATGGAAAAATGCCTTGATGCTTGATGGAAAAAAAAGGATTTAAAGGAAGATAACAAGTGTAATTTTTCCCAGTGGGTATTTTCTGAATTTTTCTAACCACTTTGTCAGGAGTAGTAATAAAGGCAACAGGTAATAAATATGGTTCTCTTCTCTACTCATAATACTTTAGAAATCTTCTTTCATATAATGGAGTTCAGAAGTGTGTTAGTGTATTTTTAAACTATTTTATTTAGGGTTCTTAAGCTTCTTCCTCCCTTGTCCACTCCAGTCCCTTCCAACACCCCAACACCAGGTAGGAGAGGAAGTGGTGGGGTAGCAGGGAAAAAGGGCATAGTTCTTTCAGTCTACTTCCTGCGGGCTAGGGTCATTCTAGTGGAAAGTCCAATCTTCGTTGTTGGAGATCTCAAACTTCTTCTCATCCAACTGCATCAACAGCAACCAGGAACAGCAGAGGGAGGTGGGGGTAGACACCAGCAACGTTCTTTCTCAGAACTTCTTTCTCTCTCTGGGTTCTGGCCTTTATTCCCTCTGAGAGTCCTCAGGTTTAAATTATCTGGAGCTGGCAAAAGACCTGTCTCAGAGCCTGCATGAGACAGTCTGCTGCTGCAGACAATCTGAGTCAGTCCCATATCCCACACCTGGGATTAAAAGAAAATTGTATTTACATCCACAACAGAAGTGTGTTTGAAAAATAGTCTATATAAACTCCATTGGGAGAAATCAGAAATGAAAAACACAAAATAAATAGACTCCATTGGAAAATTTCTACTAAATAAAAATAAACAAATTACAAACCAAAATCAGTACCATAATTTGTGGTTACAGGGACAATCTACTTTGGTTGAGGAGAATAATTATAAATGTATTAAGTAATAGAATGTTTAGATTTTTACCTCAATTAATTTATTTCATCTTTATTTAGCATTGTTATATTTCAAAATAATAGCTATTTTATTTTATTTATTTATTTTCTTCCTTGTGTTTCTTGTTTAATTTCTTTATTAATTATACTTTATTCACTTTGTATCCCCCCTGTGGTTCCCTCCCTCCTCCTGTCCCAATCCCTCCCTTCCTCCACCCTCTGCATGCATGCCCCTCCCCAAGTCCACTGATAGGGGAGGTCTTCTTTTCCTTCCTTCTGATCCTAGTCAATTAGGTCTCATCAGGAGTGGCTGCATTGTCTTCTTCTGTGGCCTGGTAATGCTGCTTCCCTCTCAGGGGGAGGAAATTAAAGAGCAGGCCAATCAGTTCATGTCAGAGGCAGTCCCTGTTCCTATCACAATGGAACCCACTTGGATACTGAACTGCCATGGGCTACATCTGTGCAGGGGTCTTAGGTTATCTCCATGCATAGTCCTTGGTTGGAGTATCAGTCTCAGGAAAGACCCCTTTGCTCAGATTTTTTGGTTCTGTTGCTCTTCTTGTGGAGTTCCTGGCCTCTCCAGATCTTACTGTTTTCCACTTCTTTCCTGAGATTTCCTGCACTCTGCCCAAAGGTTGCCCATAAGTCTCAGCATCTGCATTGATAGTCTGCAGGGCAGAGCCTCTCAGAAGGTATCTGTGTCCGGCTTCTGGCTTGCTCCCTTTTTACTCCTTCTTCTGATGTCCATCCTCTTTGCCTTTCAGGATAGGAATTGAGCATTTTAGCAAGAGTCTTCTCTCTTGATTAATTTCTTTAAGTGTACAGATTTTAGTAGGTTTATTTATCCTATATTATAGGTCTACATGAGTGAGTATATACCATGTGCATCTTTCTGCTTCTGGGATAGCTCACTCAGGATGATCTTTTCCAGATCCCACCATTTACCTGCAAATTTCATGATTTCCTTGTTTTTTATTACTGAGTAATATTCCATTGTGTAGATGATAGTATACCTGAGTGACTCCAAAAATTCTACTGTGGAACTCCTACAGCTGATTAACACCTTCAGCAAAGTGGCTGGATACAAAATTAACTCAAAAAAAAAAGTCAGTAGCCCTCTTGTATACAAAAGACAAAAGGGCTCAGAAAGAAATTAGGGAAACAACACCCTTCACAATAGCCACAAAGAACATAAAGTACCTTGGTGTGAACCTAACCAAGCAAGTCAAAGACTTGTATGAAAAAAAATCCAGTCTCTGAAGAAAGAATTAGAAGAAGATATCAGAAGATAGAAAGATCTCCCAAGCTCATGGCTTGGCAGGATTAATATAGTAAAAATGGCCATCTTACCAAAAGCAATCTACAGATTCAATCCAATTCCCATCAAATTACCAACACAATTCTTTATAGACCTTGAAAGAAAAATTCTCACCTTCATATGGAACAACAAGAAACCCAGAATTGCTAAAACAATTCTCTACAGTAAAAGATCTTCAGGAGGTATCTCCATCCTTGATCTCAAGCTGTACTATATAGCAACAATACTAAAAACTGCATGGTACTGGCATAGAGACAGACTGGTGGATCAATGGAATTGAATTGAAGACCATGACATTAATCCACACACTATGGACACCTGATCTTTGACAAAGATGCCAAAACCATACAATGGTAAAAACAGCATCTTCAACAAATGGTGCTGGTCTAACTGGATGTCTACATGTAGAAAAATGAAAATAGATCCATACTTATCATCCTGCATAAAATTAAAGTCCAAGTGGATCAAAGACCTTAATATAAAACCAGACACTCTAAACCTCTTAGAAAAAAAAGAGGGGAAGAGCCTTGAACTCATTGGCTCAGGAGACAACTTCCTAAACAGAACACCAACAGCACAGGCTCTAAGAGCAACAATCAATAAATGGGACCTGAAAAATAAAATGGGACATGAAACTGAAAAGTTTCTGTAAGGGAAAGGACACTGTCATCAGAACAAAATGACTGCCTACTGATTGGGAAAGGATCTTCACCAACCCTATATCTGACAGAGGGCTAATATTCAGTATATATAAAGAACTCAAGAAGTTAAACAGCAACAAATCAAGTAATCCAATGGGGGAGCAGCCATACCAGGCCACAGAAGATGACAATGCAGCCACTCCTGAGGTGATCTGATAGACTAAGATCAGAAAGAAGGAGAAGAGAACCTCCCCTATCAGTGGACTTGGGGAGGGGCATGCATGAAGAAGGGGAAGGGAGGGTGGGATCGGAAGGGGAGGGGGGAGGGGCTTATGGGGGAATACAAAATGAATAAAGTGTAATTAATAGTAAAAAAAATAAAAAAAGGAAAAAATGGAGTACAGAGCTAAACAGAGAATTCTCAATAGAGGTATATAGAATGGCAGAGAAACACTTAAAGAAATGTTCAATGTCCTTAGTCATCAGGGAAATGCAAATCAAAATGACCCTAAGATTTCACCTTACACCCATCAGAATGGCCAAGATCAAAAACTCAAGTGACAATACATGCTGAAGAGGTTGTGGAGAAAGGGGAACCCTCCTCCACTGCTGGTGGGAATGTAAACTTGTACAACCACTCTGGAAATC
>NW_026587216.1:47175181-47222780 GCF_907164565.1 Psammomys obesus | reverse complement strand
CTTCCTCAAGATCCAGCCATACCACTCCTAGGCATATACCCAAAAGAGGCGCAAGTACACAAAAAGGACATTTGCTCAACCGTGTTTGTAGCAGCTTTATTTGTAATAGCCAGAAGCTGGAAACAACCCAGAAGCCCCTCAACTGAAGAATGGATGCAGAAACTGTGGTACATCTATACAATGGAGTATTACTCAGCAATGAAAAATAAGGAAATCATGAAATTTGCAGGTAAATGGTGGGACCTGGAAAGGATCATCCTGAGTGAGTTGTCCCAGAAGCAAAAAGACACGCATGGTATATACTCACTCATATAAACATACAATATAGAATAAACCCACTAAAATCTGTACATCTAAACAAACTAAGCAAAAGAGAGGACCCTAACTAAAATGTTCAATCCCCATCCTGAAAGGCAAAGAGGATGGACATCAGAAGAAAAAGAAAATAGGAAACAACCTCGGAACCTGCTACAGAGGGCCTCTGAAAGCCAGAAGAAAACAGGAAACAACCTCGGAACCTGCCACAGAGGGCCTCTGAAAGCCTCTGCAGTATAGACTGTCAAAGCAGAGGCTGAGCCTGATGGCCAACTGATGGGCAGAGTGAATGGAATTTTATGTAAGAAGTGGGAAATAGTAAGAGCTGGAGGGGATGGGAACTCCACAAGGAGAGCAACAGAACAAGATAATTTGACACAGGGAACTTCCCAGAGACTCATACTCCAACCAAGGACTATTCGTGGAGATAACCTAGAACTCCTGCACAGATGTAGCCCATGGCAGTTCAGTGTCCAAATGGATTACATAGTAATGGGAAGAGGGACTGCCTCTGACATAATCTGATTGGCCTGCTCTTTGATCACCTCCCCCTGAGCGGGGAGCAGCCTTACCAGGCCATGGTAGAGGACAATGCAGCCACTTTTGATGAGAACTGATAGACTAAGATCAGAAAGGAGAGGAGAACCTCCCCTATCAGTGGACTTGGGGAGTGGCATGCATGCAGAAAGGGGAGGGAGGGTGGATCAAGAGGGGAGGAGGGAGGGGCTTATGGGGGGATACAAAATGAATAAAGTGTAATTAATAAAAAAAGAGCTGGAAAAAAAAGAAAGAAAATATATTTTGTCATCACCGAGCTACTAATAACAGTGGATAGCAAGTGTTTGCAAAGCTTACTACTGCAGTGCAACACAGGAGAATTTTCTAGTGTGTTTTTATTCCTTAGCTCCTTTAATGACAATAAGATTTTCTGCAGGTGAAGATGTCTTTTAGTTTGCATAATTCTGTACTGCAATATTGTAATATTGTACTATACTGAAAGATGACGGAACTTTTGTTTAAGTTAAATAGTGATAAACTGTTCCACAAAAAAAAAAAAAGAAGTCTTAACTTTAGCAGTGTTTTCTTCCTAATTTGCTCTTTTCTTTCAATATTTTGCTGATGTTCCTGTCTCTTGCATCTTTCTAAGAAATGTTGAACTAATTTGTTATTATCCTCAAAATAACCATGTGGTTTTAATGAGCTCCCTCCCAACTTCATGTTCTTCTATTTTACTTTTATTTTTTATTATTAGTTTTAATGATCACAACTGAGTCTCTTATCTAGAGACTTAGGAAAAAACAGCCATAGAAGCAATATTGTATGTTTCTATTCATTGATGTAAAATATCTCTCTACTTATTTAGAACTTCTTTGGTACCATTCATCACTTACACATAATATGTGGATTCGTACATATTTATAGCTTATCTCACTTGTATATTTTGATTAGTTTTATGAGGTAAATATTTCACCTAGATGAGATGCAGATGTAAATGATATAATGTTGTTAATAATTTATATTTACTTTTGAAAAGATTATATATGTAATATATAGATATACATATACATACATATATTATATCTTGATCATACTCACCCTCATTTCACCTGGAACTTCTCAACATAATTCCTTCCAAACTTCAGGCCCTCTTTCTTTTTCTTTTTTCTTTTATTATTATGTTTTAATTCACTGAGTTCAAGATTTGCTCCCCTAATGCTCAACCATTTGGGTTAAATTTCTGGGTTTTAAGAAGCCAATCAGTGACCACCATCTTTCACCACTGAGGAAAGTGACTTTCCCTGTTTCAAAAGTGCTCAGCTGCCAATAGCTTTTCGCCTAGGTGTTGAACCTGGGTTGGAGCTTTCACGTAGGTTGATCTTGTGTAGGTAGCCGCAGCTGCTCTGAGTTAACTAGTGCAATAGCCATATCTTATCCAAAAGACAGAGTTTTGTATCACCCCTTCCCTCCTCCAGCCTTTAGACTCTTTCTACCCAAACTTTCAAGATAGTCCTGTGTCTTGGTAGGGTGTGAGTTGGGTGACGTAGGTATCCCATCCATGACTCTACATTCTAAGCTGCTTATTGCCAGCACTGAATGTCTTCAGCAATCATGACTCCCTAAAAAAAAGAAGCTTCTCTGACCATGGTTGAGAGCAGAACAGTTACTTAACATGTGCTTTGACAACATGACAATAAAACAGCAATAGTTTACTTCTAAGGTCTATAACCTCCTTAAACATAGTATTGTTTTAATTTCAAATTGCTCTTTGTTGGTATACTGGAAAGTAATTGACTTTTGTATTCTAATTTTGTATTGCTTACCTTACTTTCTATGTCTGAATAGTTTCAAAATTTTAGCCCACCTTTTTAAAGATCTTCTAAATAAACAACACCATAGAATAGAGTTTTATTTCTCTATTTCTTATTAATTTTTTGTACACCCTTTTCTTGTATCACTTTTTCATGAATTTCAGTAAGATATAGAAAACAAGTACCAGGATTTTTTTTCTGTTTCTATTCTAAATAAGAAATTGTTTTCTCAGTGTTTATTGTTACCTGTAAATAGATACTACATTCTATAACAATTTGCTGAAAATTTTTGTCTTGGATAATTATTGAGCTTTATTTTAAACTTTGTTTTATTATTTTGTAGGTCTAGAGATTGAACATAAGTTCTTGAACATGCTAGATATTCTTCAAAAGGGCTACAACCCAGATGTAGATGTTTAATTAAATTACTTTCTGAATTAATTGACAAAATTTTGTATTTTTCTCTTATCTCTTAAATGATTAATTACATTTATTTTTTAATATTGTATTAATGTGACATATCTTGGATAAATACCTTTGGTTGTGCTGTGTATATAACTTTTCAATATATTGTAATATTTATTTATATATTCAGTGTGAGGGATCAAAGCCAGATCCTCTGCAGAGTCAGCAACTATTCTACCAATGAATTACATCCCTTACCCCATGATATTAGACTTTTTCACTAGCACTTTGTTAAGGAGGTATGCAAATGATCAGTGCATACATTAAAATACTTTTGGTCACAATGATTTAAGCACAGTCATCAGCAATAAAACAATTTCCATAGTAAGTCTGAAGTGAAATTTATTCAAAGTAGGGTGTTTGGAGAGGAGCTGGTGATGATAAATTGGAGTAATAAAACATTAAGATAGATCTTACACACTAGGTATGGCAGTGAATACCCATAATCTCATTGTTAGGGAAGCAGAAATGATGATGAAGCCAAGAACAGCTTCATCATCATTTGAATGAATTCCAGACTCACCACAGCTACACAGAAAGACATTGTTTCAAAACATTTTAATAAATAAACAAACAAAATAAAACCAACTAAAGTAGATTTTATGGAATTGACATACAGCCTTGCAGTTAAGAAAGATAGTTAAGTGTGATGCATTGTGGTCTGAAGAGATAGCTGAGTGGTGAAAAGCTCTTCCAATCTCAGAGTATATGAACAACTCAAAGGCTTTACAGAGAAATGTCATGATCTTTATAGTTCAGAAGCTGATAAATTAATTAGGTTATATAAATTATGAGTAGAAGTAAAAATAAAAAAAATAAAATGTTAAGATTAAAGCTATCAGATATAGAGAGGTCTCTATATTTAGCAGACTTTTTTTAAACCTCTCTTTTAGGGATATTTTAATAATATAGATAATCATCAATACTATGAGAAAAACAAAAAATGCATCTTTTAAAGGGTAGCAGAAGAACAATCCTGCATTTGTTACATGTCTTGTTGCAACAAAATACCTCACAAAAGAAAGTTAAGGAAGAAGGGGTTATTTGAAGGCATAGCCTATCATTCCATAGAAATTGTGGCAGTAACAGCTTATAATTTGAGACGGCTGCTCACATTCCATCACGGATCAGAAAACAGACAGCAATGACTATTAGCGCTCAGCTTCTGTCTCCTTTTACTCAGTGTAGAACCCCAGCCCGTGGAATGATGCTGAACATATTTAGGATGTGTCTTTCCACCTCAGTTAACCCAGTCAAGAAATCCCCTTATAGACACATACAGAGCTGCATTTCCATAGTGATTACATAGCTCGTAATGTTAATAATCAAGACAGACAGTACAGTGCCTAAATGCTTGGAATTGTGCCCATCTCTAAGAAAAATTAAGAAAAAACTCCACCAAATTAATCATGCTTTATAATTTATTGGATATAACTGGAGTTATATAATGTAGTGTGTTATATACCTGAACATATATATAAAATAGTGAAATTGTGTTATGTACAATAATCTGAAAGTAAAAAAAAAAACCTGAAAAATGACTTAACTATGTATTTGCAAATAAAAAGTAAAATGTAAGTCTATAAAGAAAATATAAGGACAAAGTTCAGGTCAGTGAAGAAGAAAATTGTCACTACAAGAAAAGATCAGAGTTGTCAAAATGAAAAGCTGTTTTAGAATAGGATATTAGGAAAAAATAAAAGCACATATAACTGAAAATAAATATTTAAGAGCAGTTAGAGAGCCAGTATAGTCTATTAGATTTGAAATAGGAAACAAATGATACAATGTTAAAAGAGAATAAAACAATAAAAAATTAAAGCTCAACATTGACTTTAAAAGGAGTTTTAAAACTAACAGAATTAGAAATGAATACAAAGGTTATAACTGGTCTAATCAACTAATAGTCCCAATCTTATAAGAACATTTACATCTTATAAGAGTCCTTGTCCAAATTACTTTGTTATAATTTAATGCCTCAGAGAAAGCATTTTGTATCCTTTATGGCTTTGTAGTATCCGTGGTATATGCCTACAATTTTGGATTTATACTGACTCTTGGTTATGATCATATTTATTCTTCGGTGAATTTCAAATTAAGATTCTAGACACATTTTAATATCTAGAAAGCCCAAGGTTCAAAATTTACAGTAATAATAACAGATTCATGTACAGTATTTACTTTGTAGCAGACATACCTAAGTGCGTTTCATATTTACTAAAGAAAGCATCAATCACAGGGGAAATTAATATTAAAATTAATATTCATATTACAAAGCAACACTCAAACTTAAAAAGGAAAGAGGAAAATTAACCGTGAAATTCTACAAAGACCAGATTTTCCAGTGCCAATGTAATGAGAGCAGCAGTATCAGACAGAGTGCAGTGTATTAGAACTCTGAATGCCTGTCCCTAAAAATAGCACAAATACACAAAACAAAAAGATGGGAATATCTGAAAAAGGAAATCATGAAGAAAAACTTCAAAGAAACCTCTGGGTTTGAAAAACTCTTACACTTAGCCACCATGAATTACATCTGAGCAGAGGTTCTAGGTTATTTCCATGCATGGTCCTTGGTTGGACTATCAGTCTCATAAAAGATCCCTGGGCCCAGATCGTTAGGTTCTGTTGCTCTCCTTGTGGAGCTCCTCTCCCTTCCAGGTCTTTCTATCTCCCCCTTCTTTCATAAGATTTCCTGCACTCCGCCTAAAGTGTGGCTATGAATCTTAGCCTCTACTTTGATACCTCAATCAGTAGGCTCTTTCAAAGGCCCCTGTGATAGGCTCCTGTCCTGTTCCATGTTTTTGCTCTCTTCTGATGTCTATCCCATTTGCCTTTCTGAGTGAGGATTGATCATCTTCCCCAGAGTCCTCCTACTTGCTTAGCTTCTTTAGGTGTACAAATTTTAGTACACCATATATTAGTATATACCATGTGTGTCTTTATCTTCTGGGATTACCTCACTCAGGATGATCTTTTCTAGTTCTATCCATTTGCCTGAAAATTTCATGATTTCCTTGTTTTTAATTGCTGAGTAGTATTCCATTGTGTAAATGTACCACATTTCTGTATCCATTACTTCTTTGAGGAACATCTGGGTTGTTTCCAGATTCTGACTATTACGAATAAAGCTGCTGTGAACATGGTTGAGCAAATGTCCTTGTTGTATACTTGAGCATCTTTTGGATATATGCCTACGAGTGGTAGAGCTGGATCTTGAGATAGCACTATTCCTAATTGTCTGAGAAAGCACCAGATTAATTTCCAAAGTGGTTGTCCAAGTTTGAATTCCCACCAGCAGTGGAGGAGGGTTCCCCTTTCTCCACATCCTCTCCAGCATGTATTGTCACTTGAATTTTTGATCTTAGCCAGTTTGATGGGTATAAAGTGAAATCTCAGGGTTGTTTTAATTTGCATTTCCCTGATAACTAAGAACTTTGGGTGTTTCTTTAAGTGTTTCTCTGCCATTTGATATTCATCCATTGAGAATTCTCTGTTTAGCTCTGTGTGTCATTTTTTTTAATCAGTGTCCAAGTGGGGCTCCTATTTAGGGGAATGGGGCTGTCTCTGAAATGAATTTATTGACTGGCTCTATGATCACTTCCCTCTAAGGGGGGAACAGCCTTACCAAGCCACAGAGGAAGGTAATTAAGCCAGTCCTGATGAGACCTGGTAGGCTAGGGTCAGGTGGAAGGGGAGGAGGACCTCCCCTATCAGTGGACTAGGGTAGGGATAAAGGAGGAGAAGAGGAAGAGAGTGTGGGGTTGGAAGGGGATGAGGAAGGGGGCTACAGCGTGGATACAAAGTGAATAAATTTGATTAATGAGAAAAATTTAGAAAGAGAAAAGGATACAAATACATAAGCAAAAATCACGTTTTGCATAGATCAACAAAATAAGCAATAAATAATTGGCAAGTAATACCCTCATGTATCATGATTGCTCGTTTAAAACTCTCTAATGCTATCACGTTGATCTGGTCCCTCTGTATTACCTATGATCTTTTTAAGTGATTCATTTCAAGACCTTCAGAAAAAAAAATTAAAAGAAAAATCCAACAGTCTTTCTGCTGTCTCACCTCACTCATCTGGCTTCAAGGAAGAAGGCCAAAAGCTACAGCTTGGGGAGGTTATGTGAATTGCATAAGAATACATAGGAACTAGCTGAGAAGGCTTCACCTCAGGCCAGCATGCCCTGAGAGCCTTTACTTAGAACCAATAATGTATTCAGAAAGTTGCTGGTTCCAGATGATGATATGGAGTCTGGAGAGCTCATTGTTAAAAAGTGGGGCTCACTATTCAAACTCTATGACAGTTTGAAATTAGACACATTAGAAACAATTTTTAAAGATTTACTTTAAACCTGCTGTGTGTGGACCTGTGTGTGTACAAACAGTTTAGCACAGGAGCTCAAGACAGTCAGATATGTTACACTTCCCAGGAACCGGAGTTAAAGATGGTTGAGAGCCACCTGATAGGGGTAAAAATAACCAAAACTCTCTAAATACTGAGGCATCTCTCCAGCACCTAGAAGTATTTTTACCATAGAATTCATCAAATGGTGCAGGTAGGTGCTTCCAAAGACTCCTCCTCATCTCCTGTACCAGAAAATACAAGTATACAACTACCTTCCTGACAAAGCCCCTCCAGGGTTTATTTCTATTGTAGTACATATTTATAGTTTCCTTTTTTTTCCTTCTTAAAAATCACTTTTCTTGAAAGAACAAACATTATTTCTTCTTAAATTCCATTAGTGAGAACGTTTTATATGGTCCTATCTAACATACGGGAGAAGAGAGGGAGAGGTGACGCAGTCGGCAGACACATTATCTTGTTCTAAAGCGTCCTTACATTGCAGATACATACACATAGGCTGGGCTGTACCACAGCTACTTCTCAAGGCATTCCTAAGAATGGGTGAGCAAGCAAAGGCTCCCTGTCACAAATGAGAGGCAGCCATACTTCTGCTGGATTGCTGAATTACTTGGAAAGGACCCAATCCTGTCTTATATTGATTCTTGTTCTAATTACCCAACAACAAAGCAAACTTTCTTTTTGCAGCTTTACTTAAAAAAATCAAGTGCATATAAAATGGTAAATAAAAAAGTTTCTGATGATATATAAATAGAAAAGGACTTTTCCAGTATCTAATATTTTGGTTCTTTCCTAGCAAACTCGATTTCAGTTCTACTACATTATCCATGTCCTTGAACATGAGTATCTACACTAGGGAAATTTGGTATTTAATAGAATAGTGGAACTGTAACTCTATTTCAAATGGTAAGCCAAAATTCTGCAAAATGAGTTTCTCTTTTTTTGGAGGGAGAAGTAATTTCTATAAAGTAGCATCTATTCAGAAAGTGACCATAAAGAGTTATCGAGTCAAGTAGGATAATTTTTCTTGTCAAAATATACAAAATTATTTTATGCCAGAAGCGTAAAGTCTCTCTCTTTCTCTCTTATTTTCAGTATTAGTTGAAAGTGGAACTGTCATTTCATTTGTGGGTTTTATTATTTCTGGATACTGCAACATTTATAGAAATATTGTGGGACTTATGGATCTACAAGCAAACAAAGTGGTGAGTTTCAACTTATTTGCTTACTTTATTAATTAACTACTCTAATGAACAAAGATGATAGATAACATTCCTTATGCATATTGAACATCATCTTCTTTTGTTTGAGAATCTATATTTAACAGTTGAATTATTTGGGGAACTTTTACTGGGTTTATTTTCATAATTAGCTGTAAGATTCAGAAATGAAACATATGGAATAGGAATAAGATATGTTGACATATAAGCTGCAAAATGACCAATAATCCTAATGGAAGGTACTTCATGTTCTTTGTCAGAGAAATGGAATTCATAACCACAGCAAGATACTACCACAACAGAACAGAAAGGGTTAAATGAACTTTTTTCTTGCCTTAAATGGTCTCTTTACTTTTAATTTTTTTTTATTTTGCTACTTACTATACTTTGTTCATTTTGTATCCCAGCTGTAGCCCCCTCCCTCACCACCTCCCTGTCCCACCCTCCCTCCCTCTTCTCCCCAATGCCCCTTTCCTAGTCCCCTGATGGGGCGGAGGTGGTCCTCCCCTGCTGTCTGACCCTAGCCTACCATACCTGGTTATAGGAACTTTACCATAGCACCTACCTTTCCCTGTAGCTATTTTTAGTGAGGAAGGAAAAGAAATGTGTCTACACAGAGACTCACACTAATCCTCACAGTCCCTGAACTAGACGCAATTTAAATGTCCATTGATGACTGAATGGAAACATAGACTTAGAGAATGAACTGCCACACAGAGTGAAAGAAGACCAACGGTAAGTGGGATTGTTTGAATCTTAATAGGAGGTGTGCAAACATCAACCCTGAAGAGCACAATCTACTCCTTTCACTTTCAGTAACCAGGCCAAAAGCAGTCAGAGTAAAGGAAGAAGAATGAATGATTATTCCTCTAATAGTATTTAATAGAATTTAATTAAATATAGAAACTGATTTATGCTCTGACTTTTTCATAATATTCAAGGTAAAAATTTTCTATTTGCAGAAATGGCAAACGTTTAAGCTGTTGACTTGACTTTAACACACTTCTAATGACATCCTCCTTGTCCAAGTGCCTGTCAAAGGCCTCTTCTTGATTTTCATTGCTTACTGCTACCCGATCATCTTAGTTTTAATACTGATTAAGTCTCCCAGAAACGTTATCTTCATCCTCTTCAGAACCACCTGTACTGAAACTGTTGTAAAGTCTTCCCCACAAGATGCCTGATTTAAAACAAATTATTCGATTATTGAATTAAAATCGCAATTTTTACTAAGAAAACATAATCTTTGGAGATACGGCTTAATGAAAGAACACTTGTAATATGTACAAAGATCTGGGATTAACTTCCAGGAAACATGCACACACAATAAAAGAACAAAGACAAGAGAGAATTTCTATCTTAGTGAACCCAATAGTTAATTACAGTTATTTTTATCATTGCAGTTACTCCAATATCTGTATCTTCCAACTGAACTTGGAAGTCTATCACAATTGGTAGTTCACAGAATATGGTTAAGTTTCACTCTTGCCACAAAAAGTAATATTCTAGGGGCTTTGAAAACTTGAACTAGTCAACATCTCTCAGACATCTTAAACTATTCAAAATTGCAATACATGGGAGTTAGGTGGACCAGCTCATAAAGGCACTTACCATTGAGCCTGATAAAGGAAAGAATGAATACTAAGTTTTCCTCACTCCTCTACAGGCATGTCTTCATCATCATCTTCTTCATCGTCTTCATTTTCATCATCAATCATCAACACTCTCATATCTACTCTGAATAAACAAAGTTTAAAATAGTGCAATATATGTATAACTAAATGACAGCGTCGCCAGCTGTCTGTGCACACTGGAATGTTCTTGAGTGTATTACTGCTTTAATATAAAATGAATAAAATAAAAATGTAAGTGTTTTCTGTGATTGCAATTAATTGTATTGCCAAATGATTTCAGCTAAATGCTTTATGAATAACTGAGTTTCTGATAATAATGATTATGTGAATAATTCCATGAAGCCTCTTTTGTCCATACCTTTTGCAGCAAAAAGTTAAGAAACTTGTTTATATGGGTAGACTTAAGGAGAAGGAATCCTTTGGTGAGATCAGCATTCTTCTTCAAGATCCCTTCTCATGCACAATTATTACTGGACAAGAAGTGAATATGGCAATTATCGAAGACAAGGATATACTTGGTAAATGCATAAATGTTATTTAACTGAAGTGCCATTTAATCAGTTGGAGCTTTAAAAAGGTCAGGTGTTTTAGGTGATAAACTGGGACATACATGTGACTGTGGATATGTATGTAATAGGGGCAGGAGATACACAAGATAAATTATAGACTGTAATGCAGAAAGAGAGATGCCTCCTTACATTGTTCTGATTCAGTTTTGCTACTTTCAAATTATATTAGCCATGTTTTAAAAGTCTTGTTTTAAATTACTAGTTTTGATAATTCACAAGGCAGTGTTAAATGTAGCAGCCCTGATTTTACATGGATGTTTTATGCTATATTTATGGTGTTCCTTTCATGAATTTGAATGAGGTTAAATATGTTTAATGGTTAATGTACAAAGACCCACACATGCACATACACATGCATACACATATGAGAATGTACACATGAATATACATGTACACATGCACACTCACATGTAAAAGCACATGCATGTATGTGCATGCACATACACACATGAACACAGATGTGCTTACACATATACATACATACCTATAATTTGCAATATGTAATTTTACCATTGGAACTTTAAGGCTAGTAATAATAAAGGAATAATGATGCCATCACAAATTAAGACATGCAACTTGGTATAAGCTCAAATGAATCATGACAAAGCAATAACACAGTAAGATTTTCAGGGGTCCTCCATACATTAAAACTAGAGAATTTCATACACTGGTGAAATAATGAAAAAGGAGACATTTCTGAACAGTAAAACAGGTACAACTTTTTCTTAAATTATCTCAAAGGGACAGAATGCTTGGATCCCAAATTTTGAGTATTTCTGAGTTTCGTGGAGAATGTGCAACCTATGCTTGCTAAAATCTTATTCAAAGCAGAAGGCTAATCCAAATTCATGTGTCTCTTTTTAAAAGGTATGCCTTTGGAATGGTATGTGCTGGTTTTCTTACCCTCCGTGGCATTCAAATACACCTCCCTGGAAGTTAAAGATCACTTAACAGCAGCTATTAACTTTCAGTTAAAAATGTATTTGTCACTAGATATATTGCATGTTTTTTTTTTCTTCTTTCAAGCATTTTGTTTTGCTCTGCTTTGTTTTGTTTTTTTAAGACAGGGTTTCTCTGTGTAGCTTTAGCTGTCCTAGACTCACTTTGTAGACCAGGCTGGCCTCAAACTCACAGAGAGCCACCTGCGTCTGCCTCCCCGAGTGCTGGGATTACAGGGGTGCGTCACCACGCTCAACCATGTTTTTTCTTTCAATAGTAATATTACTAGTGTACATAAATACACAGGGTCTTCTTTTACATAAATAAAAATTTCACGTTACTGTCACTCGGGGCTTCCCTGAGAAACAGAACTAACTGAAGCTGTTGGTAGAAATGTTTCAGAGCTGGTCCATGACCAAAGATCTGAAAATTGTGAGTGTGTGTGAGTGTGTGTGTGTGAGTGTGTGTGTGTGTGTGTGTGTGTGTGTGTGTGTGCTGTGAATGTAGTGGGGGAAGTTTATTAAGTTCTAGTCCATGAATATTTGAGAATCTGTTTCCTTCGTGCATGACAAACCATATGCCCCAGATTAAGGAGGGAGACAAAAATCAGAGCTACCAGAAAAGAGAGAATTCACCCCTTATCTGTCTTTGCAGTGCTGAGCAGACATATTCAATGCTCAGGAGCATTGAATTTTATCTTTTAACTTTGGTGACTATGTTTTCCTTATACATTCTTCTAATTCAGATGCCAGTCCCTTTTAGGGACATCCTAATGCATATACCTGGAAGGACTTTTCACCATACATCTGAGAATTCCTTAGCCCTGTCAAATTACACATAAAATTAATCATCAAACCCATGAATATCTTTCTTTCTAGCATGTGTTAGGATCTCTTTTGCCTCCTGGCAGATCAAATTTAAATAGATGGCATGGTGCAGGGATTAAATTGTTGGTGTGCATGCTATTCATCTTCTAAAATTTATTCTATAGTTCATTTATTTTCAGACTGCTTTCACAAGGCTACTGTCATGCTATTTACTTGATTCATTAGTCCCTAGGGAGGCTATGACTAGAAACTATATTTTCCCAAATTTTATAAGGAAACAAAATAATAACTCTATGGCAGAATACATTTATGTGTTTTCATTCTAAGTATTTTATGTTTTATTTCGAGAGAGTTAAAGGTACACCTAAAAAGCAAAAATAGTTCTAGTAAAGTAATGCGTGAAAGGAACATATTTACACATGGAAAGGGATCTTTAACATGTAGTTTGTGTGGATGGCTGCTTGTCCTTGGGGCCTGGATGGTGCTGGGTATGGAACGTAGGGCTCTAAATAGAGTAGGCAAGTATTGTAGCATGGAGACACTATTCATCCAAAATTAGTTTCTTTAAAACTATTGTTCTAAATACAGTCTGTTGTTCGACAGTTACGTACACTTACACAATGTGTTGTGATCCCCCTCGCCTTGTACCATCTCACATATTCCTCCAAACCCAGTCCAACTCAGGTTCTGAGTACAAGTCTCTTCTGTGCGGCTTTGTTTTATGGGCCCTTGAGTTTAAACACTGCGATCCTCATGGCTGTGGCTTTGGAACTGTCAATTGAAGGCTCAGCAGCTCACCAGTAGGTAACTCCTTGTCTTCCAACATCTACCAAGAGCCAAAAGTTACCAAGGAAGTGGCAAGGATCTGTGAACAACTCCCTTATCCGTGACTGACTCTTCATAGTTTAATGCAGGCCAAGTGCAGAAAAATCTAGGCTGTCAAGGGATCATGATTCTAACGAGTGAGTCACGACCCAAGGACGGTTTCACCATACTTTCCCTTTATTTCACGTCTTACATCACTTTTTCCCCTGTCTTCGAAAATGCTCTTTGAGCCTTACAAAAGGAAGCAGTATAAATATCCTATTAAGGGATGAGCATACAACCATCAGTTTATACTTTTTTATTTCTCTTTTGTATTCTCTTATACATTACATCCCAACTGCAGTTTCCTTTTCCTCCACAACTCCCAGTTCCTCACCATACCACCCTTCTCCCTCAGATCCACTCCTTCTATAAAATAAAATAAAATATAAAATAAAATTAGATTAAAAATAAAAAGGCAAGCCTTCCAGGGATATCCACCAATCCCTGGCCTAACAAGGTGTAATAAGTAGGCACAAACCCTTGTATTAGGCTGGACAAGGGCTACCCAGCAGAAGGGAAAGGTTCCAAACATGAACATAGAGTCAGCGACATCCCCATTCCCACTGTTGGGAGTCCAACAAGAATACCAAGCTACCCAAGCATAAAGCAGATACAGAAGACATAGCTCAGACCCACACAGGGTTGGGGTTTGTCATTTCAGTCTCTGTGAGCCCTTATGAGTCCTGGTTATTTGGTTCTGTGGGCTGTGTTCTTGTGGTGTCCTCTTTCCCTATAGGTCCTTCAGTCCTTCCTCTTCCCCCCCCAGTGAGGTTTTCCCTGGGTCTGCCTAGTGTGTCTATGCATCTGCTACCATCAATTGCTGGTTTCTGCCTCTGCTAACAACTAATTAGGCACCTATCTATGAGTATAGCAGAATATCATTAGGAATTATTTCTCTGACTCTTCTTGGCAGTCACATTTGGTTCTATCCTGTGTCTCTGGGCTGTCCTGCCCCTGGTTCCTGGCCATCCAAGCATTGTCATGCCTGGGCTGTCTCTCTCATTTCTAGAGAGCTTCAACTTGGACAAATCATAGGTTGGCCACACCCACAAGTTCTGCACCACCTTTATCCCAGCACAGCTTGCAGGCAGGACAGATTGTAGGTCAACGGTGCTGTGGCTTGGTAGATGTCCCAGTCCAACTGCTCAGAGCCTTGTTTGGTCACATAAGCCAGTTCTGGCTTTGCGTCCTCCATGAGGAGGCTTCCCTAGGGTTGCTCACATAGATTTCAGGGAGTTTACACTGCACTAGATTTTTATATCGCCTTCCAAATGCCCTCTAATTTCAGTTGTCTCTCCAAGTGCTCTCTCTGTTCAACCCTTCCACACACCCAACCCCAATCACTCCTGTTCCCATGCCCACCGGCCCCTAGTCCACTACAAAATCTGTTCTGTTTCTCCTTCTCAGGGACTTCTATGCATCCTCCTTTGAGCTCCCCTTCTTCCTTAGCCTCTCTGGGCTTGTGGATTATAGCATGATTAGTGTTTAGTTAACAGCTAATATTCACATATAAGTAAGTACATAATATGTTTGTTTCCTGGCTCGGCATTATGCTATTTTTTTAATCATGCTATTTTTGGTAAACTAACTTTGCAGGTGACATGTTTTCTCAGTCATTATCTAGGGCTGCTTTATTTCTCAATCATTTTGAAGATAATGCTTGTTAGAATTCTTGGCTGACATGCTCTGTCCAAACATTTTCCAGCATGTTCTCTCTTTGCCTTCTGCCTACTATAGCTTATAATAAGGCTTATTGATATATAATATTATTCATTAACTTCTCTACATAATGGGTCACTTTCTTTGTGCTGCTTCCAAAGCTTGTGTTTTGCATCCTGATGTGTCTATTTGAGGATATCTTCAGTTTATTCCACTTGAAGTTCAATGAGTTTTCTCATTATGAAGATGAATATTTCCATGATATTTTAGATATTTTCAGTTATTATCTCTGATCATCACTGGAGAAATTGAAAATTCTTTTTATTTGTATATTTACTGATTCTCAGACACTTTTAAAAAGTCTGAGATGGTCTGTAATGTCAGTCACTAACATCAAGTTCTTTTTTTTTCCCCCTCCAAGATGGTGTTTCTCTCTGTATCTTTAGCTATCTTGGACTCACTTGGGAGGAGAGGGTGGCCTTGAAATCACAGAGATCTGCCTGTCTCTGCCTCTCTGAGTGAGGAGTTACAAGCAAGAACCACCATGTCCAGCTCATTATCAAGTTCTTAAATACCATAATAACAGTACAAACTAGATTTTATAAGCAGAGATAATGCTGAAAATAGTTAATCCAGTAAAAAAGCTTTATGATTCTAAAATTTGGTCTACAAATAAATGGTTTCTTTTGTTTGTATTTTATGATTTCTTTAATTCTATGATTTTCTTTTTTTAATTAATTGTTTTTATTTTTTTACCTAATTACATTTTATTCTCTTTGCATCCCAGCTGTACCCCCTTCCTCCTACCCTCCCTCATCTCTTCCCATGCCTCTCTCTAAATTCACTGATAGGAGAGGTCCTCCTCTCCTTCCATCTGACCCTAACTAATCAGGTCTCATTAGGACTGGCTGCAATGTCTTCCCCTGTGGACTAGCAAGGATGCTTCTCTGTCGGGGGGTGGGGGGAGGTCAAAGAGCCAGCCACTGATTTCATGTCAGAGACAGTCTCTGTTCCCTTTACTAGGGTACCCACTTCAATAATGAGCTGCTATGGGCTACATCCGAGCAAGGGTTCTATGTTATATCCATGCATGGTCCTTGGTTGGAGAATCAGTCTCAGAAAAGACCCCTGGGCCCAGATATATTTGGTCCTAGTGGAGCTCCTATCCTCCCCAGGTCTTTCTATCTCCCCCTTCTTTCTTATGATTCCCTGCACTCTGCTGAAGGTTTGGTTATGAGTCTCAGCATCTGCTTTGATACACTGCTAGGTAGTCTTTCAGAGGACCTCTGTGGTAGACTCCTGTCCTGTTTCTTGTTTTCTCCTACTTCTAATGTCCATCCCATTTGTCTTTCTAAGTGAGGATTGATCATTTTAACCTGGGTACTCTTTTTCCATTTATTTCTTAGATTACTGAAATCCTGAAACTTCTATTTAGTAAAGCTTTTAATGTTTTTTTTCTTTCTCTTCTTTTTTAAGTTTTTTTTTTCTTTTTCTTTTTCCTCTTTTTGAAACAAGGTCTCTGAATGTAGTCCTTGAAGTCCTGAAGCTCATTATGTAGATCAAGCAGGCTGGCTTTGAACTCATTTAGAGCATTCTGCCTCTGCCTTCATAGTGCTGAGAATAAAAGCATGCATCACCATGCCTGTTTTCATTCTTAATATTATAATAAGATCAATTGATATGTGATAGTTTTCTCTAGATTTGTGGATACGGTTTATTTCTTCATGAAACATGAATTTCATAAATGATGTGATAGATTCAAATGTTTTGTGAATGTGAAATTCATAATCATCTAAACCCTTTCCTAGATGCACAGGCTCTCAGGTCAAGTGACCCCAATGTTCTCTACAATAGAATCAGCTTCTTTCCTTTTTTTGCTTATGTTTGCCTTCTCTCCTTCATTTATTTCCCCTCCTCTTTTCCTCTCCTTTTATTCTTTCTTCTCTTCCTTTTCTTCCCCTTGTCCCCCTCTTCCTCATTTTTCATATCTCATTTTTTTTTTCTGTTTTGGGCAGGATTTTCTATGTAGTCCAAGTTACCCACTGTGACCTCAAGCCCCAGCATCCCAAGAACTGGGATTACAAGATCAGCATGTATGGCTAGAGAGCAGGTTTCTTTAAGGAAATATGTAAAATTATTTGTTCTTCATTTCCCTTCTCTGCATAATTATAATTATATCAGAATCCTAACTACAGAGTGACTTTGTCAAGTGCCCAGCTGAATGGATTATTCCAGCAATAAAACAGAGCTTACATATTTTAAAATAAAAGTGAAGGTTTAAATGTTTCTTATTTTTCTTTCAAGATAATAAAAACAATTAATTTTAGAAACTTTATCTTTCCTAAGTTGATGATTAATGTCCAATAGTGCTTTTACCTACCATGATTCATGGGAGTGTTAAATCAATGGATTAAGGAAGCCAACTCCTACATATGTTGTTGAATTCAATATCTGATTCTGACTGCCTAGCCCATAACTTAAAATATACCACCAAAGGACTTTGCTTTAAGAAATTATTACAAGCAGAGACCTTGCTGTTTTTATTGCTTTTGCGGATATAAAGCATTTTCGTACAATAATTCGTTCAAATGTAATCCCTATCTTTTGACGATTTTGACTTTTCAGTCTTGTTAACACCTTAACGATAGATTTATTTTAGGCAAGGAACTTTTGCTCGATAGGTTATATAAACTATGGGTACCTTATTTTAATTTGGAAAATGCTTTGATGCTTAATAATTATAATTATAGAAAATAAGAAATAATGAAAACTCCATTAATAAGAAATTACGAAGCTATAATCAGAATATCTTGTTACTTAAATAAAAAATAATATTGATCAGATATAAAAATCAGAGCAATCCCGAGGGTGGAGAAAATCTTTTATTTCTAAACTTAATTTTAGGTTAAGTTAATATAAAATAAACTTTCTATGTGAAGTTTACAGTTCTATATACTTACACTGATAATAAAACTGTTCATGTACAAATATAATTTTATAAACATGTAATTGTAATTTATATTGTGATGGGTAGTATAAGTTTTTAGCTCAAGAGCTGGAAATCAAGGCTCTAGGCTCACTTTTGATGGACTGCCTGCATTAAGATTAGCCTGTTTGAAGCCAAGAGATAGATGGTGGTGCACTTGGGAGGCAGAGGTAGGTGGATTCTTGTGAGTTTGAGGCTAGTCGGGTCTATGAAGTGAGTCCAGAACATCCAGGTTACACATGGAAACCCTGTCACCCCCCCACACACACACACTCACACACACACACACCAAAAACAAAAAATCCAACCAAACAACCAAAGCAACAAACACAAGGTTAGCCTCCGAAAATGTCTGTGTGATATTACTTTGATAAATTAATTGAGGTAAGGAGATGCACCATAACTGTAGGTGAAAGCATTTTCTGGATGAGAAATTCTGAACTGCATGAAATGGACTGTGGAGGCTGAGCACTAGCGCACATGAATGTATTGCTCCTCTTCTGAATGAGAACATGAGGTGACCAGTTCGCCCATGCTTCTGCGTCTGCGTCTTCTCTCCCACGGTGGACTGCATCCTAGAGTGGTGAGCCAAATAAACCCTGTTTCTTATGACTTACTTTTTATCAGGATATTTTATCCTAACAACAGATGTCCTTCCTGTTTGCCTTTCTAAGTGAGGATTGATCATCTTACCCAGAGTCTCTCTTCTTGCTTAGCTTACTTAGGTGAACAGATTTTAGTATGTTTATCCTATATTATATGTCTAATATCCACTTATAAGTGAGTATATACCAAGTGTGTCTCTCTGCTCTTGGATACCTCACTCAGGATGATCTTTTCTAGTTCCCACCTTTTGCCTATAAATTTCATGATTTCCTTGTTTTTAAGTGCTTTAATTGTTTTATTTATTGTTTAATTGTTTAATTTAGTATTCCATTGTGTAAATGTACCACAATTTCTGTATCCATTCCTCAGCTGAGGGACATCTGGGTTGTTTCTAGGTTCTGGTTATTACAAATTAAACTGCTATAAACATGGTTGAGCAAATGTCCTTGTTGTACACTTGAGCATCTTTTGGATATTTGCCTAGGAGTGGTATTGCTGGATCTTGAAGTAGCACTATTCCTAATTGTCTGAGAAAGAACCAGATTGATTTCCAAGTCTCTTTAATATTGTGTTTTTATTATGTCATATTTAAAATTTGGCTTGTTTATGTTATTTTGTAAATATACCTCTAAATCCTTTGTAAAATGATTAATTCAAAAGAAAGAATTTAAACAACAGTTTGCCCAACAATTATTTACTCTAAGAAAGATAACCAATGAACTGTCTTTTTTGTGAGTAATGTACACTATTTTATCTTATGTCACAGTGATCTTCTCTGATAGTTTTCTCATAAGACACTATTATTGGTTGCTAATATTTAATATAATTCATCTTCTTAGGAAATTATTTAATTGACTGTAATGTGTATTGTAAGAAAAAGGACAAAATCACTTTACTTACAGAATTATCCACATACAATAAACATAATTCAATTAAATTAATACTTTCTAAATGATGTTACTAAAATGATTAACCTTAACAAATCAGCCACTGATCATTTGAATTTGATTGTCTATACTTTCTTTCTTTTACAAATATTTTTATTACATTTTGAAAATTTCATTCTATATACATTTATCCTTTCTACCCTTGTTGTTCCCCTTAATCTCTCTCATAAATGTTCTTTCTTTTTTTCTTTCTTTCTTTCTTTCTTTCTTTCTTTCTTTCTTTCTTTTTTCCTTCCTTCCTTCCTTCCTTCCTTTCTTCCTTCCTTCCTTCCTTCCTTCCTTCCTTCCTTCCTTTCTTTCTTTTTTCTTTATTTCTTTTTTTCTTATTATCATTATTTTTTATTTTTATTTTTTTATTTTTTAATTTTTTATTAATTACACTTTATTCATTTTGTATCCCCCCATAAGCCCCTCCCTCCTCCCCTGCCAATCCCACCCTCCCTCCCCTTTCTGCATGCATGCCACTCCCCAAGACCACTGATAAGGGTGGTTCTCCTCTTCTTTCTGATCTTAGTCTATCAGTTCTCATCAAAAGTGGCTGCATTGTCCTCTACTGTGGCCTGGTAAGGCTGCTCCCCCCTCAGGGGGAGGGGATCAAAGAGCAGGCCAATCAGATTATGTCAGAGGCAGTCCCTCTTTCCATTACTATGGAACCCACTTGGACACTGAACTGCCATGGGCTACATCTGTGCAGGGTTCCAAGTCATCTCCACGAATAGTCCTTGGTTGGAGTATGAGTCTCTGGGAAGTTCCCTGTGCTCAAATTATCTTGTTCTGTTGCTCTCCTTGTGGAGTTCCCATCCCCTCCAGCTCTTACTATTTCCCACTTCTTACATAAAATTCCATTCACTCTGCCCATCAGTTGGCCATCAGGCTCAGCATCTGCTTTGACAGTCTATACTGCAGAAGCTTTCAGAGGCCCTCTGTGGCAGGTTCCAAGGTTGTTTCCTGTTTTCTTCTGGCTTTCAGAGGCCCTCTGTAGCAGGTTCCGAGGTTGTTTCCTATTTTCTTTTTCTTCTGATGTCCATCCTCTTTGCCTTTCAGGATGAGGATTGAACAT
Organism: Psammomys obesus; assembly: GCF_907164565.1. NCBI lineage: Eukaryota > Metazoa > Chordata > Mammalia > Rodentia > Muridae > Psammomys > Psammomys obesus. The sequence goes on along the minus strand of NW_026587216.1, from coordinate 47,202,005 downwards.
TTTAGTTAGGGTCCTCTCTTTTGCTTAGTTTGTTTAGATGTACAGATTTTAGTGGGTTTATTCTATATTGTATGTTTATATGTGAGTATATACCATGCGTGTCTTTTTGCTTCTGGGACAACTCACTCAGGATGATCCTTTCCAGGTCCCACCATTTACCTGCAAATTTCATGATTTCCTTATTTTTCATTGCTGAGTAATACTCCATTGTATAAATGTACCAAAATGTACCACAGTTTCTGCATCCATTCTTCAGTTGAGCGGCATCTGGGTTGTTTCCAGCTCCTGGCTATTACAAATAAAGCTGCTACAAACATGGTTGAGCAAATGTCCTTTTTGTGTACTTGAGCCTCTTTTGGGTATATGCCTAGGAGTGGTATGGCTGGATCTTGAGGAAGCGCTATTCCTAGTTGTCTGAGAAAGCGCCAGATTGATTTCCAGAGTGGTTGTACCAGTTTACATTTCCACCAGCAGTGGAGAAGGGTTCCCCTTTCTCCACAACTTCTCCAGCATGTGTTGTCCCTTGAGTTTTTCATCTTGGCCATTCTGATGGGTGTAAGGTGAAATCTCAGGGTTGTTTTGATTTGCATTTCCCTAATGGCTAATGAGGTTGAGCATTTCTTTAAGTGCTTCTCTGCCATTCGATATTCCTCTACAGAGAATTCTCTCTTTAGCTCTGTTCCCATTTTTTAAGTGGATTACTTGGTTTGTTGCTTTTCAGCTTGTTTAGTTCTTTATATATATTGGCTATGAGTCCTCTGTCAGATAAAGGGTTGGTGATGATTCTTTCCCAATCTGTAGGCAGTCGCTTTGTTTTGATGATGGTGTCCTTTGCTTTACAGAAGCTTTTCAATTTAATGAGGTCCCATTTATTGATTGTTGCTCTTAGAGCCTGTGCTGTTGGTGTTCTGTTCAGGAAGTTTTCTCCTGTACCAATGAGTTCTAGGGTATTCCCCACTTTTTTTTCTAGCCGATTTAATGTGTCTGGTTTTATGTTGAGGTCTTTGATCCACTTGGACTTCAGTTTTGTGCAGGGTGATAAGTATGGATCTATTTTCATTTTTCTACATGTAAACATCCAGTTGGACCAGCACCATTTGTTGAAGATGCTATCTTTTTTCCATTGTATGGTTTTGGCATCTTTGTCAAAAATCAGGTGTCCGTGCCAGTACCATGCAGTTTTTATAACTGTTGCTCTATAGTACAGCTTGAGATCAGGGATGGAGATACCTCCAGAAGATCTTTTATTGTAGAGGATTGTTTTAGCAATTCTCGGTTTCTTGGTATTCCATACGAAGTTGAGAATTTTTCTTTCCAGGTCTGTAAAGAATTGTGTTGGCAATTTGATGGGAATTGTATTAAATCTGTAGATTGCTTTTGGTAAGCTGGCCATTTTTACTATGTTAATCCTGCCAAGCTATGAGCATGGGAGATCTTTCCATCTTCTCATATCTTCCTCTAATTCTTTCTTCAGAGACTTGAAATTTTTTTCATACAGGTCTTTGACTTGCTTGGTTAGGGTTACACCAAGGTACTTTATGTCATTTGTGGCTATTGTGAATGGTGTTGTTTCTCTAATTTCTTTCTCAGCCCTTTTGTCTTTTGTATACAGGAGAGCTACTGATTTTTTGAGTCAATTTTGTATCCGGCCACTTTGCTGAAGGTGTTTATCAGCTGTAGGAGTTCCCTGGTAGAGTTTTTGGGGTCACTCATATATACTATCATATCATCTGCAAATAGTGATAATTTGACTTCTTCCTTTCCCATCTGTATCCCCTTGATCTCCTTCCACTGTCTTATTGCTCTAGCAAGGACTTCCAGCACTATGTTGAAGAGATATGGAGACAGTGGGCACCCTCGTCTTGTCCCTGATTTCAGTGGGATTGCTTTAAGTTTCTCTCCATTCAGTTTGATGTTGGCTATAGGCTTGCTGTATATCGCCTTTACTATGTTTAGATATGTGCCTTGTATCCCTGATCTCTCCAGTACTTTAAACATGAATGGATGTTGGATTTTGTCAAATGCTTTTTCAGCATCTAGGGATATTTTACAATTTATTCACTTTTCATCCCAATTGTAGCTCCCTCCCTCATTTCCTCCTGGTCCCACCCTCCCTCTCTCTTCTTACCCTGTCCCTCTCCTCTAGTCCACTGATAGGGGAAGTCTTCCTCCCCTACTGTCTGACCCTAGCCTATCATCAGGACTGCCTTTATCCTCTTCCTCTGTGGGTTGCTAGGTCACCCCACCAGGGAGAAGTAATCCAGGAGCAGGCAACCGAGTTCATGCCAGAGATTGTCTCTTCTCCTGTTACTAGGGAACCCACATGGAGACTGAGCTGTCTTTGGGTCACATCTAAGCAGGGGGTCTAGTTCCACTCTATGCATGGTCTTTGGTTGATGTATCAGTCTCCGCAGTGCCCCACTGGGTCCAACATTTTTGGCTTTGTTGGTCTCTTTGCGTGGCTCCTGTCCCCTCAGGGTCCTTCTATATCCCCCTTATTCCATAAGACTCCCTGTGCTCTGTCCAAAGTTTGGTTGTGAGTCTCTGCATCTGTTTCGATCCCCTGCTTGGTGGAGACTTTTAGAGGACATCTGTGGTAGGTTCTCATCCTGTTCCTTTCTTCTACCACTTCTGGTGTCTATCCTGAAACTAAATAATCCAATTGGAGAATGGTGTACAGAGCTAAACAGAGAATTCTCAACAGAGGAATATCAAATAGTGGCGAAACACTTAAAGAAATGCTCCTTAGTCATCAGGGAAATGAAAATAAAAAAATGACTCTGAGATTCCATCTCACACCCATCAGAATGGGTAAGATTAAAACTCAAATGACAACACATTCTGGAGAGGATGTGGTGAAAGGGGAACCCTCCTCTGTTGCTGGTAGAAATGTAAACTTGTACAACTACTTTCTAAATCAATCTGGCATTTTCTCAAAAAACTGGGAATAGTGTTACCTCAGGATCCAGCTATACCACTCCTGGGCATATATCTGAAACATACTACAAGGACATTTGCTCAGTTTTGTGCATAGCAACTTTTTTTTTGTAATATCCAGAATCTAAAAACAATCTAGATGATCCTCAAAGAAGAATAGATTCAACAATTGTGGTACATTTATACAATGGAATACTACTCAGCTATTAAAATCAAGAAAATCATGAAATTTGCAAACAAATGGATTGACGTAGAAAAGATCTTCCTGAGTGAGGTAATCCAAAAAGACACACATGGTATATACTCACATATAAGTGTACATTAGCCATATAATCTAAGATAACCATACTAAAATCGTCAGACCTAAAGAAGCTAACAAAAAGGAGTACCCTAGGAAAGATGCTTAATTCTCCTTCATACCTATTCTTAACTTCCTATCTTCCAAAATTTTTGTTCTCCTTTATTGTTTAAATCTTAACTCACCTACCACAATTTGTGCTGTCCATTTACTTCCAAATGTGGGGCCATTCACTAGAAAGTGGTTGACCTACACACCTAAAAAATACATCCTCTTCTGATAAGCCCTGTCTACAGCTTTTCAGTCAGGGGTGGGGGCTCATCAGTGCCTTGCTGCTACATGTAAGAATCATGACTAGATTGATGTTGTGCAGATTTTCTGCACATTCAAAAGTAAACTGATCCTGTCATATCCAAGAGACTCTCTTTTCCTCTGGATACCCTGATGCTCATCTCTTAAAATCTTTCCAGTCACTCTTCTGTGATGGACCTGAAGTTTGGGGGAAGGGTATGATATAGAAGTCCCATTTCTGACCTACAGTGACTCTACAGCCACTTATTCTGTTCAGTTTAAAGGGTTTGGAATTTCTGTATCATTTATTGCATAAACTCCTCTGTTGAGCTCTTAGAATGGCACTAATCTGTGGGTACAGAGTTCTGAATTTAGTGGACAATTTCATGTGATGCACATTTAGTAAACTTGTAGTAGGTTCATCCCTGGAGCCCAAGATCTCCACAACCATGGATTCTTGGTAAGATTTTGCAGTACTGAACATGTGTATGTTGGGACTTATACATAATCTGAAAGAAGTTGGTTATTCATATTATATTCATACCAAGGCAGTACTTATGGGCATATCTTGTCATAGTAGGTATCATTTCAGTTCATAGGATTCACAATTGGACGAGACTGTTAATCTTTTTTCTATGAGAGATAGCCCGCAGATAGATTTCTGGTAAGTATTGATGAGATTTGTCCATGTACTGTCACCAGTGTATTTTGGTGCCTTCACCAGTGAGGTCTTATTACCGAGTTTTGCTGGGTGACCAAGAGCAATGAGAGTAGCTTGTGTTTTTCTGGTGGTTTCCAGGGTACCTCTGATCAAACACTTGAGGGGATTTATCACATACCTGGCAATGGGGTTTTATTTTGGCAACTTATGTGTTCTGGCATAAGCATAATAACTGATAGGATAACTTCAATTATACTATGTATATATTTATTAATACATATATAATATTAAGCTGTATTATACATAAAGCTTATAAAATAGTGGGAGTACATGTGTCATTTCCAAACATCATTACATTTATTCCCTCCTCTGCCCTCCTTTCCTGTGTCTATATTAATTTAACTATACCTTTTCATTATTCCTCTTTTCTTCATTATATCACTTGTGTTCTACTAGTCTCTCTCTCTGTTGTGTGACACTCTTGCTAAGGAGGCATGAAGAAATGTTTATTCATCACAGACCAAAGTAGAAACGCCACCAAAGTCTAAATAGTGAATTAATGAGCCTGTTTGTTACTTACAGGAACTATGGGTGGGGTTATTTTCAGGAGCAGAAATTATTATTGCATCAATAGAACCCACCTAAATATTTGGCAGACTCACAGAACATGGAAACATGGTACTCAGTGGACAGCTTTCAGGCAGCACATCAGGTAGGAGAGTGTCTCTCTCTGACAGCTTAGGTGGTGTGAGCCTCTTCCAGGGAGCTAAGTTGGTCCCTAGGTTACTTGGCTTTTCTGCCTCCTCCATGCTGCATGGCTGGTCTCAATCTCATCTCGACATTTCAGCTCGCCTCAGAGTCTCTACACAGTTCTTAATGCTTATATTAATTTGAAAAGGAAGGGGCCTAATGTATCTGGTTAGTTTTAGGGACTTCCTAAAGTTTTCGTGTTTATTTTATTTATTTATTTTTTTAACTTACTAAGTTTCGCTGCAGGATGGTGGAATATTTTCACTGCTCTTTCCAATATCTTTTGTCTTCTGAGTTTTCTTCCATGATGGAAGGTTTATCTCCCATAAAAGTTTTCTTCTTTCTTCTCACTAATAGTCTCCTTCCAGTTTCCTGGATTCTGCATGGACTCCAAATTAAGTGCACAACTCTAAAGACGTGATGCAAACATCCACATACAGTAGGAACACAGGACATTATTCTCTCTGCATCTGGACTATTTCACTCAGCACACATTTAAGAGTCCTGTGAGGCAAAGCTTAGAGGGCAGAAACTGGCTATTTGCTGACAAAATATTCCTTTATTTTTCCCATGCACACTGGAAAGTGAATCTGCCAGCCTCTCTCAGTTATGTTGTAGTAATGTCACTGACACTGAGTAGCAGCATAGAAGGAACTCATTACTATTTGGCCATGAAGCATATGGTCTTCCATGATCTCACTCAGTGTCTGGAAATGAAGTTCTCCAAAACAAAATTAGAAGACAGTGGGAATTTGAAGCCTGGAATTTTTTTTTTTTTTTAATGAATCTGTCCAGCAGAATAGCTCATCTGGGAACATCTGTATTGAACTTTGCTTAAGTGGGACAAAAAAAACTTGATTAAATTAAGCATCTAAGGATTTGGTGTGTTTGTTATAGCAACTGGAAAGCACTACCCTGAGTCATACAGCTGACAAAAGTGCAAGATTTTGAGACAATCTTTACAAGGTAATAATTTTCCAATTAAAACATATAACAAGTATGTTTTAAATGACTTTTTAACATTTAAAAATATTTCACCTAGAAGAACTTGATATCTACTACACACAAAAAAACCCCAAAAAATATGTGTATAAAGAAGATATATCCTAATTGTCTGAGAAAGCGCCAAATTGATTTCCAAAGTGGTTATACAAGTTTATATTCCCATCAGCAATGGAGAAGAGTTCCTCTTTCTCCACATCCTCTCCAGCATGTGTTGTCACTTGAGTTTTTGATCTTAGCCATTCTGATGGGTGTAAGGCAAAATCTCAGGGTCATTTTGATTTGCATTTCCCTGATGACTAAGGATTTTGAGCATTTCTTTAAGTGTTTTTCTGCCATTCTATATTCTTCTACAGAGAATTCTCTGTTTATCTCTGTACCCCATTTTTAAATCGGTTTGCTTGATTTGTTGCTTTTTAACTTCTTGAGTTCTTTATATATTCTGGATATTAGCCCTCTGTCAGATATAGGGTTGGTGAAGATCCTTTTCCATTCTGTAGGCTGTCGTTTTGTTCTGACAACAGTGTCCTTTGCTTTCAGAACCTTTTCAGTTTCATGAGGTCTCATTTATTGATTGTTGCTCTTAGAGCCTGTGCTGTTGGTGTTCTGTTCAGGAAGTTGTCTCCTGTGCCAATGAGTTCAAGGCTCTTCCTCACTTTTTCTTCTAACTGATTTAGTGTGTCTGGTTTTATGTTGAGGTCTTTGATCCACTTGGACTTTAGTTTTGTACAGGTGGTAAATATGGATCTATTTTCATTTTTCTGCATGTAAACATCCAGTTGGACCAGCACGATTTGTTGAAGATGCTGTCTATACCACTCCTAGGCAAATATCCAAAATATGCTCAAGTATACAACAAGGACATTTGTTCAACCATGTTTGTAGCAGCTGTATTTATAATAGCCAGAACCTGGAAACAACGCAGATGTCTCTCAATGGAGGAATGGATACTGAAATTGTGATACATTTACGCAATGGAATACTATTCAGCAATTAAAAACAAGGAAATCATGAAATTTGCAGGGAAATAGTGGTATCTAGAAAAGATCATCCTGAGTGAGGTATCCCAGATGCACACACACAGTATATACTCACTTATAAGTGGACCTATAAATAGGATAAACATACTAAAATCTTTACACCTAAAGAAGCTAAATAAGAAGGAGGACCCGGGGTAGGATGATCAATCCTCACTTAGAAAGACAAATGGAATGGACATGGAAGTAAAAAACAAGCAACAGGACAGGAGCCTACTGCAGAGGTCCTCTGAAAGACTGTACCCAACAGGGTATCAAAGCAGATGCAGAGGCCCTTGGGTCCAGGCTTTTTTTTTCTGTTGTTCTCCTTGTGGAGTTCCTGTCCCCTCAAGTCTTTCTATCTCCCTCTTCTTCCAAAAGGATTCTGGCACTCTGCTCAAAGTTTGGCTATGAATCTCAGTATCTTCTTCCATACCCTGGTGGGTAGAATCTTTCAGAGGTCTTCTGTGGAAGGCTCCTGTCCTGTCCCTTGTCTTCTCCTACCCCCAATGTCTGTCCTGTTTGTCCTTCTGAATGAGGATTAAGCACAATGGAATGAGAGAGTAACAAATAGTTGTAAATCAACACTGTGCTCTAGGATATCATTCTATACTCATCATGGCCTATGGAACTGTATACAATATTTTTTTTTTCTGTTTCAAACATCTCTCTATTCCTCTCTGAGGATATATAAAGACTTTCAAAACTAGATATCAGACAAAAAATAATCCAATAAAAAATCTAGTATATAACCTAAGTACGTATTGGTTTTTTAAAAGTTTTGGTGTTTTAGGGTAACTTTGATGATCATTTTTTTCCTTTATAGTAACAATTATTATAATGAAAATAAATATTATTATTATTTATTACAAACTATTCACTTTGTAGCCCTGCTGTAGCCCCCCCATCTCTTCCTAGTCCTCCTCTCCCACTTCCTCCCTCCCCATGTCCCTCACCTAGTCCACTGGTAGGGGAGGTCCTCCGCCCTCCTATCAGGTCTGACCCTAGCCTATCAGGTCTCTTCAGGACTGCCTGGATCCTCTTTCTCTGTGGTCTGGCAAGGCTACCTTGCCAGAGGGAGGTGATCCAGAAACTGAAACCTACTTTTCAACTCAATCTTTTGGAGAAAATAGACCTGGAAAGAAAATAAAAGTTCCAAAGTTTTCCACAAACTTGTTTATAAGCTATCTTCTTGATTTTTATCTGAAATACAATTCATATTTCTCCGAACCTATCTGATTGTTGCATGCTTGATCTGCACTGAAACATACATTGTACTGGTCCATTTCAACCCTGAAAAATGCTCTTCAACATGTTTTCATTCTGTTGTGTATATTTCCCTAAAATAATATATTGTTTTACATAATCAACCTTGTAGAAATTATCTAACCCATTCTCCTTTTGTTTTATTTGAAGTGCATCGTTTATCATCACAGGTTTTAGGAGGACTATGGGCTGGCTATAATCCCTTTTCTAGAAGTTTAAAATTGCCATGTCACCCTTGCTTCCTGTATTAGGCAGCAATTGCATTTTGCCTAAGGCTTCTCCATGCTTTTGAAAACTTTCTCTGTGACTTATTGGGCTTTAACTCTACTGTTAGGACTCTTTTCCACACTAAGAGAGGCAGTAAATCTAAACCAAACATACAGATATTGCAGCCACAACTTTTAGACCTATATATTATGTGAAAAAGAATACTTTATTTTCAACTGTCAAGAGATTTTTTATATCATTTTCTTCTTTTCATTTATTTGTCTATCATCTGTCTATCTATCCATCCATCCATTCATCCATCTATCTGTGTGTCTATCCATCCATTAATCCATCCATCTATCTATTGTCAATCTATCTATCATCTACCTACCTATTTATTTATTGAGAGTGCATCTCTCTATATAGTTCTGCTTGTCCTAGAACTCACTGGAAAGACCATGCTAGCTTCAAAATCAGAGATATATGCCTGCCACTGCTTTCCAAGTCCTGGGATTAAAGGCAAATTTTACCATGCCTGGTAGAAACTATCTTTCTTTAATGCTTAATTTAATTGAACCAGGTTTTCCCCTATTGTATTCATTTAATTTATTGCAATGGACCACTCCATTCTGGTTTTGTATCTTATTTTTAGTTATCTAGTCATTTAACAGGTAAAGATTAATATATAATGATAAAACTGGGCACAATGGTTCACGCCTATAATACTAACACTCAGGAGATGGATTTCAGAAGATTATGCATTTAAAACAGCGTGAGCTATGCAGGTATATAGATAATTTGAGCAATGTAACAAGACCCTATGTAAAAGAGGGAAAACAAACAGATTTTATTTTTATTATTGATGTGTTTATTTTATACATAGATGTGAAGTTTGGAATTTAAAAAACAAGTATTTAAAAACAACTTTTCTGCTTTGAGCAATGTTTGCATTAGGTATCACAGAAGTGAGTGATTGTATTATTTTAGGATAACTTATTATCCTTCCTGAATCCTCTCCTCCCCATGCTTTTGTTTTTCATCAGGGAATTAGACTCTTAATAGAAGACACACATTTATAGAAGAAAGAAGTTTGATTTTTGTTTTTAAAGTCTTAGCTTTAAAATAAACTGCAAGGACTTCATATATATTCTGTTTTATCTTGGATAATACTTAAATCTGCTCTAAACTGTATCATTTTTGCCTGGCCTAGTGAGATGTTCCTGTAATTTGAACACCCTTGTAGAAGTGGCAGGATTAGAAATTCAAGGTCAGTTTATACTACATATAAAACCCTGTCATGTCATAAGCAAAACAAACAAGCAGCAATTTCTCAAAGATTTGTCCTGTAGCAAATTTATCCAACAAATTGGACCAGAAGTAACATTCCATATTTTCCATACATGAATCTAAATCATAATTTGTAAAAAAAAAAAGCTGTTCTAAACAATTCTTGGCATGTTAATGGTTGATATGTGCTAGTGATACAAAGATTGTATGACTTAGATCATGGTTTCTGGAACAGAGAAGTTAGCTGAATTTACAATGATTTTAAAACTCATCTATTGAGGAAGTAGTCAAATATTAGAACCATTGAGTTTAACTTGAATAACCTCAACTATCCTTTATTTACACAAAGCATTTTCCATATGCACTTTTCCAAACAGTAAAAGTGATGTCAGAAAAGTATTGCTGGCAAGACACAGTTGAGTACATTATGAGGGAAACAATATTTGGAGCTACAAAATATGTGTCAACATGATAATTACATGCTTATAGGACTGATAAAACCACCTTACAGAGAATAGTTTCCACAGAAAAATCTGAACTGGACCCCACTTCCCTTTAGTTTTTGTCTCAGAGTGAATATAGGATTCCTAAAAACCCTGCAAGCTTCCCATTAATTGCCCATACATTTAGGTACATTTTCCACCTATTCAAACAGACCCCATTTTCCTGGTTTCTTATTCAGAACACCATTGAGAAACTGAGCTCCAAACCGAATTGCTGGAATACTTTCTCTGTGACATGTAACATTAGATTGCTGAAAGATTCTACCATTCTTGAGTAGAAAACCACTAAGTATTCAGTGCAGTGTCTAGTTATATCATGGGCACATTAAAATCACAGGGAAGTCTTTATTTAGGTCTCCGTAGAAAAATATCAGCTGTTAAAATGCATTGATTATCTTTGCAGCCACTATTAAGGGAGAAAACAAGGAACAGGACAGGAGCTTACCACAGAGCACCTCTGAAAGACTCTACCCAGCAAGGTATCAAAGCAGATGCTGAGACTTACAGCCAAATTTTGGATAGAGTGCAGGGAATCGTAGGAAAGAAGGGGGAGATGAAAGATCTGGAGGGTCCTCTTTCTTGTTTATCTTCTTTAGTTGTACATATAAGGAAAATGTATTATAATCTAATATATGTTGAATGGTACAATAATACCTATTAAAAGATAAGTTTAAGAAACAGGTAAGTCTGTACTTTTAAAATAAGCTTGATTAAAAGAGTGTATTTGCTTTAACTACTGATTGTTTTTGAAAATAAAACTAGATGATCTTGCCAGTCTTTGGATTTATAATTTAATTAATTTATCTTAGAAAGTGATTTTTAGCTCTGTGTTTTTCAAATACTGCCCCTAGATGATTTCTGAAAAAAAAAAAAGAGTCTTTCTGTCTTTCTTCTTAAAGAAGTTTCTGAAATGTAGCCTAGAGGACTGAGCCACATGTCAGGTTTGGTTTTTCTGGTTTATATTCATTCGCCTGTGAGGCTGAGAGTACTTATTGCACAAAAGCTTGTAGTGGTGCTACAAACTTCAGCACTCAATGTCTATTCATAAATACAATCTCTTCATCCTGATAGGCAACCAAATACAGCAAAACAAATGCATTGGAAGCCTTTTTTTTTTGAGCTATGTTTTTATTGTTATTTTTTATTTTATTTTTTTATTTTATTTTTTTCGTGTTTTATTTTTTTTCTTATCAGTTACATTTTATTAACTATGTACCCCAGCCGTGTCCTGATCCCTCATTCTCTCCCAGTCCCTCCCTCCCTCCCTCATCTCCACCGTGCCCATTGCCAAGTCCACTGATAGGGGGGACCTCCTCCCCATTCATCTGATCCTGTTTTATCAGGTATCCTCAGGACTGGCTGCAAAGCTCTCCTCTGTGGCCTAACAGGACTGCTCCTCCCTTGGGGGGTGGGGAGACCAAAGAGCCAGCCATTGAGTTCCTGTTAGAAATAGTCCTTGTTCCCCTCACTATGGGAAACCAATTGGTTACTGAGCTACCACAGGCTACATCTGAGCAGAGGTTCTAGGTTACATTCATACATGGTCCTTGGTTGCATGTCAGTCTCAGAAAAGACCCTGTGCCCAGATATCTTTGGTCCTTGTGGAGCTCCTATCCTTTCCTCATCAGTCTAACTCCCCTTCTTTCTTATGATTTCCTGCACCCTGCCAAAGGTTTGGTCACGAGTCTTTGCTTTGAAAACACCGCTAGTTAGAGTCTTTCCAATGCGCTCAGTAGACTCTTGTCAATGTTCAATGAGTATCCCATCTGTTTTTCAAAATGAGGATTGATAATCTTACCCCATGTCCGCTCTCTTGATTATCTTTTTTTAGGTGTATAGATTTCATTATGTTTATTATATCTTATAGGTCTATATAAGTGAGTATATACCGTGTTTGTCTTTCTCCTTCTGGGATATTTCACTCAAGATGATCTTTTCTAGATTCCACCATTTGCCTGCAAATTTCATGATTTCCTCCTTTTTGATTGCTGAGTAGTATTCCATTGTGTAAAAATACCACAATTTCTGTACCCATTCCTCCGTTGATAGACATCTGGGTTGTTTCCAGGTTCTGGCTATTACAAATAAAGCTGCTATAAACATGGTTGAGCAAATATCCCTTTTGTGTACTTGAGCAAACTTTGGGTATATACCTAGCAGTGGTATAGCTGGGTATTGAGGAAGCACTATTCCTAATTGTCTTAGAAAGCGCCAGATAGATTTCCAGAGTGGTTGTACCAGTTTACATTCCCACCAGCAGTGGAGGAGGGTTCCCCTTTCTCCACAACCTCTCCAGCATGTGTTGTTCCTTGAGTTTTTCATCTTGGCCATTCTGATGGGTGTAAGGTGATATCTCAGGGTCGTTTTGATTTGCATTTCCCTGATGGCTAATGAGGATGAGCATTTCTTTAAGTGTTTCTCTGCCATTCGACATTCCTCTGTCGAGAATTCTCTGTTTAGCTCTGTTCCCCATTTTTTAATTGGATTACTTGGTTTGCTGCTTTTCAGCTTCTTTAGTTCTTTGTATATACTGGATATTAGTCCTCTGTCAGATAAAGGGTTAGTGAAGATTCTTTCCCAATCTGTAGGCAGGCGTTTTGTTTTGATGACAGCGTCCTTTGCTTTACAGAAGCTGTTCAGTTTCATGAGGTCCCATTTATTGATTGTTGCTCTTAGAGCCTGTGCTGTTGGTGTTCTGTTCAGGAAGTTGTCTCCTGTGCCAATGAGTTCTAGGCTGTTCCCCACTTTTTCTTCTAACAGATTTAGAGTATCTGGTTTTATGTTGAGGTTTTTGATCCACTTGGACTTTAGTTTTGTGCAGGGTGATAAATATAGATCTATTTTCATTTTTCTGCATGTGGACATCCAGTTGGACCAGCACCATTTGTTGAAGATGCTGTCTTTTTTCCATTGAATGGATTTGGCTTCTTTGTCAAATATCGAGTATTCATAGGTGTGTGGGTTTATTTCTGGGTCTTCTATGCGGTTCCATTGCTCCTCCTTTCTGTTTTTATGCCAATACCATGCAGTTTTTATTACTATTGCTTTGTAGTACAACTTGAGATCGGGGATGGAGACACCTCCAGATGATCTGTTGTTGTACAGGATTGTTTTGGAGATTCTGGTTTTTTGTTTCTCCATATGAAGCTGAGAATCTTAATAGACCATATAGTTTGTCATAAAGAAAGCCTCAACAGATACAAAAAGATTGAAATAATCCCTTGTATTCTATCTGACCACCATGGACTTAAGCTGGACCTCAACAACAACAGAAATAACAAACTGCCTACACATACATGGAAACTGAACAACCTGTTACTCAACGACAGCTGGGTTAAGGAAGAAATAAAGAAAGAAATTAAAGACTTCCTAGAATTCAATGAAAATGAAGGCACAACATACCCAAATTTATGGGACACACTGAAAGCAGTGCTCAGGGGAAATTTTATAGCACTAAGTGCCTGCAAGAAGAAATTTGTAACAGCACATACAAACAACTTAATGGCCCAACTGAAAACCCTAGAAAAAAAAGAACCAGATACACCCAAGAGGAGCAGAAGGCTGGAAATAATCAAACTCAGGGCTGAAATCAATCAATTAGAAAAAAATAAAACTATTCAAAGAATCAATGAAACAAAAAGCTGGTTCTTTGAGAAAATCAACAAGATAGACAAACCCTTAGCCAAACTAACTAAAAAGCAGAGAGAATCTATCCAAATCAACAAAATCAGAGATGAAAAGGGTGACATAACTACAGACACAGAGGAAATTCAAACAATCATTAGGTCATACTACAAAAGCCTATATGCCACAAAATTTGAAAATCTAAATGAAATGGACACTTTTCTTGATAGATTCCATCTTCCAACATTAAGTCAAGATCAGGTAGAAAGACTGAACAGCCCTATATCTCCCAAGGAAATTGAAGCTGTCATTAACAGTCTCCCCTCCAAAAAAAGCCCTGGGCCAGATGGTTTCAGCGTGGAATTCTACCAGACCTTCAAAGAAGCGCTCACACCAATTCTCCTCAAACTATTCCACAAAATAGAAACAGACGGTACATTACCAAACTCATTCTATGAAGCAACAGTCACCCTGATACCTAAACCACACAAAGACCCAGCAAAAAAAGAGAACTTCAGACCTATCTCTCTTATGAACATTGACACAAAAATACTCAATAAAATACTTGCAAATCGAATCCAAGAACACATCAAAGATATCATCTACCATGACCAAGTAGGCTTCATCCCAGGCATGCAAGGGTGGTTCAACATACGGAAATCCATCAATGTAATCCACCACATAAACAAACTAAAGGAGAAAAACCACATGATCATCTCCTTAGATACTGAAAAAGCATTTGACAAAGTCCAACACCCATTCATGTTTAAAGTCTTGGAGAGATCAGGAATACAAGGCACATATCTAAACATAGTAAAGGCAATATACAGCAAGCCGATAGCCAACATCAAACTCAATGGAGGGAAACTTAAATCAATCCCACTGAAATCAGGGACAAGACAAGGCTGCCCACTCTCTCCATACCTCTTCAACATAGTACGAAGTCCTAGCCAGAGCAATAAGACAACTAAAGGAGATCAAGGGGATACAAATCGGAAAGGAAGAGATCAAAGTGTCACTATTCGCAGATGATATGATAGTATATATGAGCGACCCCAAAAATTCAACCAGAGAACTCTTCCAGTTGATAAACACCTTCAGCAAAGAGGCAGGATATAAAATCAACTCAAAAAAATCAGAAGCCCTCCTGTATACCAAAGACAAAAGGGCCGAGAAAGAAATTAGGGAAACAACACCCTTCACAATAGCCACTAACCACATAAAGTACCTTGGGGTGACACTAACCAAGCAAGTGGAAGCCTTTTTTTTAAGTTATAACTACTTTGAAATCAATATAGTATCTCAGATAAGACCCTAGAATATTTCATTTCTAAAGGGATAGTTGATCTCCTAAATTTACACCAAAGTAGAAAATATTGCTGAAGGTTTGACTTCTCCAAACTGGAAAAGCATATGGTGCCCATATTAGATATGCAGCTAGAGAAAGGAAGAACAGTGTTTTCATCACTGCTGCAAGACAAGAAGTTTCAGATATCTTTGGAGTGAGCACAAAATCCTCTTTCTCAATGTGCTGTTGAGGCTGATATGTGCTATAAACTCATGGGAGCATACTAATGAGCATTGTTCCCTTTTCCACTTTTGCCTTTCTGGGTGTGGTGTTTAACTAGTGAAAAATACTAGTTTTCACTTCCATATAATAGAATACTCCTATACTCTGATAAAGTTGTACCGACACGTATCTCTGAAGGGTTGAAGGGACATTCATTTCCTGTGAACAGCTGGCTGAGGAAATGGCATGTGACCCAGTTCTAATTACTTTCACATATATATAACATTTTTTATTTTTATTATTTATTTATTATGTTTAAAATTTATTTTTATTTTTATTAATTACAGTTTATTCACTTTGTATCCCCCCTGTAGTTCCCCCCTCCTCCCCTCACAATCCCAGTGTCCCTCCCTCTTCCCCACCCATACTCCTTCCCCAGTCTACTGATAAGGGGAGGTCCTCTTCCCCTTTCCTCTGATCCTAGTCTATCAGGACTCATTAGGACTGGCTGCATTGCCTTGCTCTGTGGCTTGGTAAGGCTTCTCCCCACTCAGGCAGAGGTGATCAAACGACAGGCCAATCAGTTCATGTCAGAGACAGTCCCTGTCCCCATTACTAAGGAACCCACTTGGACACTGAGCTGCCATGGGCTACATTTGTGCATGGGTTCTAGGTTATCTCCATGAATGGTCCTTAGATGGACTATCAGTCTCAGAAAAGACTCCTGTGTCCAGATTTTTTGGTTCTGTTGCTCTCCTTGTGGAGCTTCTGTCCTCTCTAGGTCTTACTATCTCCCCCTTCTTTCATAAGATTCCTTGCATTCTGTCCAAAGTTTGACTATAAGTCTCATCATCTTCTTTGATACCCTGCAAGGTACGTTTAAATTCCTTGGAAAGCTTTTCTTTGTCCTAACACAGAAGAGCAATAGTATGCTGACAAACTTTGAGAACCTCATTTTCTGTAAATAATATATATCAATAATTTCTTACTACTTAAAGTTTAGGCTGAGTTTTTATGGCACCCAAATGTAGTAAGAAACATGTAAAAATATAGTGTGAGCAAAGGAACAGAAAGAAAAACATAATCTTTGACTGAGAAAGTATATTGTTTTCTATATTATCATCTCCATGTTTGATACTGGAAAAGTTTGTGAGTATTAAATTAAATGATTTCATGTATTATGTTAAGAAGTTTCTGCTTGTTCGACTAGAAGTGTGCTGTAATTAGTGTGTTCTAGGAAAACAAGTGGAGAGGTGACATTCAGATACCTGCAGATGATGCAAAGAATGACAATGAGAAAGGAAGTCAGGATAGACTCCCTGGGCAACTTTTCTCAGGGGAGAAATTCCTGAGGATGAATACTGAATAGAACTGTTCATTCACATACACACATTGTGTGTGTTTGTATGTGTGTGTGTTGTAAATCATATTGTACAGATATGCCCAAAGGAATATAAGCACTCTCTTATCTATTTCATGAAATTCAAGCAAGAAGAAATTCAAGTCAACTGAGTTAAAGCTTTTATTTCTTACTAAATAGCTTTTCAGAAATCTCATGCAGATATTAAATATGGCAGATTAAGTACTAATATAAAAGTCACAACAATCTTGAAAAGCACAAGACACAAAAATTACTTAATTAAAAATATTACTCTAGAGAAATTTTTCAGTGTCCCTTTTAGAAACACTGTTTCAGACCCTTCAGTCAAGATGTGTTATGGTTTCCATACCCCCTCTACATGCTAACATGTAGAATGCTTCATAAAACTCTTCAAGGAATGCTGTGAATATTTCCCAGAAGTATATGCCACTATTGCAAATAGAGAAAAAGAGGGATATGACTAATGAAGTCAAGATCTGCCTACACCAATTGCTTAGATAATTAGCCTAGTATAAAGTAACCTACTTTGGGTTTCAACTCACTACATCATTTCCTAACACCCTTAGAACACACTTTTAATCCCAAACAGTGTAGGTGACGTTAATGTATAGAAGGAAGCACCCATGTTTGAAAGTGGCATCTAATTGAGGGGCAGCCACTGAGACTCCAGAATGGCCTGGAAAGGCTTGGGAAGAGCTCTCATCGCATCCCCTCATCTGAGGAAATAAAAACAACATTTCCATATATGGTATTCTGTTCTTTATGTATTCTGTTCTTGAAGTTACTTGGTAGTAAGTAAATTAACAAGTATTATTCAGATCTGCTAATTAAATATATTATTATAAAACTTTAAAACAGGTCTCTTCCTACCCCCTTCTCTCATACACACACAGAAACACACACACGCACATACAATGACAAACACAACATATGCTTCTGAAAGCTTTCCATTCCAAATTAGTATAAAATTCCAAATATTTAACCAGTGAATGTGTGACACTTTCATTGAGTCTAAGATGAACAGTGGGAGTGTGTTTGCTAAAACAGAAAGAGAGCATGGATCTATTACAGCTTTTACTTAGGGAACCAATTTTAAGTATTTTTTTTATGATAATAGAAAAAGTTATAAAATTTATGTGGAAAATCTATATAATGTACCCTAAAAAAGAATCTTCATTTTTATACTTAAGTAAATTCTGTCTATTTTTAGCGAATAAACAGGATAATATTGTAAAAATAATGAATGTTTTAATTTCTAGGGAAAGTTTTTTTAAACTGTCATAATGAATCCTATCAATGTTTATAATAAATATATGCTAAAGAGAAATGGGTAGCTATGAAACTAGCATAATGCAATAAAAATGAAAATATTGTTAAATAATAAAATGCAGAAAATAAAAGGATAACACCACAGAGAACAAATAGAAGCAGATAGTATAGTAACGAAGAGGAGGAAAGGTAGCTCAGTGGATAATGGCACTTGCTGTGCCAGCCAGGAGCCTTAGTTCAATTGTTGGGACTGATGTAAAAGTGAAAGGTCACAAGTGCCACGAAGTTGTCCTCCAGTTGCAGGCCTTGGTGTAAATGTACTCTCCCTCAAATAATAGACATACTCAATAATAATAAATGTAAAAAGACAAAACACACATACAGAGCTTCCTAGGAGCAGAAGTGACGTGAACTATTAAAAGTACAAAACAGTATGAAATATTTATCACATGAGTACTCTAAACAACAAATATAGCCTACAAAACTACAATTAAGAAATGAAAAAAAAAGCTTTGCTTGAGATAAGTTAGAAACTTTTGTTCCCTTTTTAATCTGTCCTTATTATGATGCAACTTAAATACACATATTAATCCTTTGAGAGTTTTATTCACTACTGCTCCTTGTCCAGTTCTTCCCAGCTCTGCTCCCACTTAAATAAACTAAAAAGCACTTCATTGAGCTCAATTCATCCACTTATGTACTCCTGAGGTGAAGATGGACCACTGCAAGACCGTTGACCTCCCAAGAGACACACCTTAGAAAAACCCCAATAATCTCCCACCAACCACCAACTGTTCAAAGAACCGCATTTTGGGATGCAGCTGAGTCTGCTGAGATTGAACCATTCCATCTGCAGGGAAGCTCCTTAAGCAGTAATGTAAATGACTCCAAATATCCAGGAATTCCCAAAACTGACCAAATTAACTAGGCTCCTTCCTTCAAGAGTAAACAAGGCAGTGGGTGTGGTGGTGCACACCTTTAAATCCAGCACTTGGTAGGCAGAGGCAGGTGTATCTCTGTGAGTTCAAGGCCTGCCTGACCTACAAATTGAGTTCCAGGAAAGCCATGCTGCACAAAGAGAAAACCTGTCTCAAACAGACAAAAAGAGTAAAGAAGGTAAATTGTAAAAATAACAAGACTAGACCAACTTCCTGGAAGAAGCAGAAAGCAGCTGCTCTGCCTAGAAGAGGTTTAGACCACACAGGTTTAATTCACCTAGAAGGGGCATTCTTCAACTTGTCAAACTGCATGTAGGCTGTGCTGTATGCTTCACGTTCCCAGATTTTGTCAACTGTCAGCAAGAGTTTGTTTGGTGATACAGATTTTTTTTTCAGTGTTAGAAAATTTATTATATAAAAATTACTCTTTTTTTAAAGACTACAGAATTTCTGACAAAAAAATATTGCACTAGGTGATTCATTTGTTCATAGTTCTTGAGTTTTTTTTCTTTTTTATTATTTTTTAATATCAGTTACAGTTTGTTAACTTTGTATCCCTGCTGTATCCCTCTCCCTCTTTCCCTCCCAATCCTACCCTCCATCCCTCCCTCATCTCCTCCTTGCCCTTTACCAAGTCCACTGATTGGGGAAGACCTCCTCCCCTTTCATCTGATGGTGGTTTATCAAGTATCTTCTTTCTTTGAGTCTTTTCTGCTCCTATAAGTAATCCCTCATATTCCTGTAACTACTGTCAATGCAACTTATCGGTTCCCCAAGTTGGACTTTGGTGGCATCTGTATTTTAGTCTGTTGTGAGCTCCCTATCTGGCATGAGTAGAACTGTGTCTCCCTAGGGAAGGTTTTGTCATACAACATGAATATTTTCACCTTCCATGATAGACTGTTGGACTGGCTTGGTATTATGCTGGTCTTGTGCAGACATGCTTGTGTAAGTTCATTAGTGCAATGGTCTTGTCATGTCAGGTAGACGCTGTTTTGTTTTGTTTTCATAGAACATCTACCTCTCACAGCTGTTTATCCCACTATTCTGTAACTGTCTCTGAGCTTTGGGGAGGAGATAGGGTATAGATGTCCCATTTGTGATGGACAATATTTTCACTTTGACCTATTCTTAAGTCTTTTTAAAAATTATTTTTATTTCCTTGTTTTTAATTGCTGAGTAATATTCCATTGTGTAAAAGTACCATAATTTCTGTATCCATTCCCTTGCTGATGGACATCTGGACTGTTTCCAGGTTCTAGCTATTACAAACAAGGCTGCTACAAACATGGTTGAGCAAATGTCCTTATTGTGTACTTGAGCATCTTTTGGATATATGCCTAGGAGTGGTATGGCTGGATCTTGAGGAAGCACTATTCCTGTACATGTTCAAACCAAACAAAAATTCTGGCACTGAGAAAGGGAAGTGAACACAAAGTCCATACGGAGCCAAGAAGCTATTTTCAATTGATTGCTGCTAGAAGGGGAAATCAGTCTCCTTCAACGGGGTGAGACTGGGTATATCAGCTATACCTCAGGGCAGGCTGCATGCTGAGGAATAGATGATTTCATTTAGGGGAGAGAATATGGAGCTGAATGAGTAAGGAGAGAGAGGTCTGAAGGAAACTGGAGCACAGGAAGAATATGAAATATTATAAGAAAAAAGCCAAAAGGTCCATGTGATCAAATCCTAAAAGAACTACAAGTATAATAAATGTACCTTCTTAGGGAATTAGCCACAAATATATCCACACTGTAGTATAGCTACATTATTCTGTTTTGATGATGAAAGTTATTTATGTAAAAAATTATCAAGGAATTCACGAACAAATGCCATGAGAGATAATAAGTGAGCTGATAAATGGTCAGGTTACATTGGGTAAAACTATGTTTCTACAAATCAGTCATGATGAAGCAAAATTGAACCTAAGAAAAGTAACTTATGATAATAATAAAAAATGTACATTTAGCGATAAAAATAAGAAAGTAAGTGATTTAAAAACTGAAAATACAATGTATTCTGCAAAAATTTAGAAACATTGTGGTAAGAGAGCAATACTACCTAGATCATATAGCAAATTTGCCATAACTCTGTCAACATCCCCATTTCTTTGAGTATATAAATTGACAAAAAAGTTCCTAAAAACCCATATAAAAACCTAAAGAACCCAGAACAGTCAAAAATATGTTGAAATAGACTATCAAAGTAAGACAGATCATGTTTCTGACTGTATAGCCCAGCATATAATTACAGTCATCCTTATTCTGTGGTATTCAACTATCAATTAATAAAAACTCACCATTTAATGAAGATTCCAAAACAAATAACAATTCAGACGTTGATTAACTTTTCCCTCTCTTTCTCTGAAAATTTAAGGTATGGTTTCATGAGTGCTAGCTAGGCTAGCGCTTTACCATCTAGCTACAACACCAGGCCTCTCTTAATCTTTTGAGCCTGGGTTCATGAAGCTTCCCACAGTGGTGAATTCAGTTTGCAGCTGAGGGCAAACCCCAGGGAACCTGTGAGCCTACCACCTCAGCTTCCTTATCATAAGGCCTGGCTCCATCCATCCAACAAACAAACAAACAAACAAACAAGCAAACAAACAAACAAAGCAGTGGTTAGACAAATACACTAGTTTAAAACTAAGTTTATGTTTAAATAACATTAACAAAAATAAGGTAAATGAATGAAGTCTTGGAACACCATCACTAAATCTATAAAGCAGTTGGAAAGTAACATGATTATAGACATTGATGTCATACTGTGGAGACAGCTTCTAGCTATGAAACTCAAAGAGCAAATAAGCAAAGGAAATACCAACTGACAGCATAAAGCTTTAAATTTTATTTATGTAGTTTTTTTTTTGTTGTCATTTTTTTGAGATACTGTCTCATTACATACCTCTGATTGTCCTGAACTCACTATGTAAGCCGGTCTCGCCTTGAGCTCATACAGATCCACCTACCTCTGCCTCCCATTTGCTGGGATTAAAGGAGTTTAAAAAATGTGTTTCCAAGTAAGTAAACTGTTAAAACACAGAGAAATTAAAACTAACTACTCACAGAATTAGAACAAAAAACTTAAATTATCTGGCTTATTTGGGCCTAGTATCTACAGCTGTGCTGTTCTGCACTAATAAAGCTGGTTTTGCTGTACAGGAGGCTTCAGGGTTAAGAATATGGATGTACCACTGTTTGAGAGGACCCAAGCTGTTCTCAGAACCCACCTAGGACAGCTCACAGCTGCTTACACCTCAGCTGCAGAGGATCTGGTGTCCTCCCCGGCCATGGAAAACACCCACATACATGTGTACCCTGAGCCTTGTAGAACAAGCCTTTTAGAAACCAAAAGAGGCTGCTATAATTACCCATGCCAATAAATTTAAACGTTTAGACGAAATTAAGAAAATTCTAGAAACAGAAGTACCAGAAAAATCACAACAGACATTAAAATGAATAATATTATTTATGAAAATAACTTAATATTTAATTTAAGATACTCTGACCATACTCCTTGTTTTTAACTCATGAAATTTACGAAGCATTTAAGAAAGACGTGAATGAATTCTGCATAAACCCTTACATAGAATAGATGCTGATAGTTTTTTGTGCTACAAACCAGACCCATTGTACCTCTTCCACTCCAAATGGACAAGGACATTATGAGAAAAATTATTGCCCAATCTCAAAAGCAGTCACATGTGCATGGGCGTAGCACCTCACAAACAGGCTGCGGCAGGCATACTGTGCGTGTGTGTGTGTGCATGTGTTGTGGTATTTATTCTATAAATTCATCAACTTAATTCCACAAATTTAAGATTAGTTAAATAACCAAAAATGTGTGCATTTCACTGCATGGTTAGAATGAAAGGGAAGCACTACGTATCTCTTCCCAGAAACTGTTATTTTTCTGTAGACTGAGCGTAGATATAGCCCATTTCTTTCACAGTCAGTGAGCTTTAAAGCCCACATACATGCTCATGAAAATCTGTCAACTCTTCAGGGCCTTCTTCTGTGGGGAAATCGGCTAACAGCAGGACCCTTTGAATTACATCCTGCAGATCAATCTGACATTACTTTTCCAGCTGTTCCTCCTCAGGACTTTCTGAGACTATAAAGCAGAGGAAACAATAATTCTTTTATGACTACCATAATTACTGAAATGGAATCACCTGGCGTTTCTGCACCCATCTCTGTCTGTTAAGTTTATAAAGGCATGAAAATTCCATGTGCCATAGTCAACTGACACACAGAAATATGTTCTTTGCACTTTGACTTCTGCTTTTTCAATGAGTTGAGCTACATTTAAATGAAATCTGATTATTTAGAATATTTAAATGTTATGTTATTCTGGTCATTCTACAAATTCTTGATTTGGAGACAATATATAATTTATTTCATTTTCTAAATTGTTAAATGCAGTATTATGACATAGATAATGGAAAGTTAGCATATAAGAAACAATGAGTAAAATGCTGGTAGCCTGTATTGTGAGAAATGATATTTCTATTTAGACATTAAATCGCAAAGTCAAGGCAAATCTTATGCAACTCTAGATGTCTTATGTTAACTAACAATAGCAGAAACAGTATCTTAGTCATGTTTAAGTATTTGTTCTAACCTAACATCAAGTTGGATAGTCTCTGACTAAAATCCTGACAAAGCTCTTTGCTTAGTTTTCCCAAGAGACCAAGTTATCATTTGTCAAATTGTGACATATTTAAGGACAGTGGTATGTAAAGTGTGTGGTGACATAATTTACTTAATTTAGAAATCCATCAATCGTGTGTGTGTGTGTGTGTGTGTGTGTGTGTGTGTGTGTGCATATATGCTCATAGGTTGCATAGCTATATGGGTATATGCAGAATCTAATGAAGAATTTACATATGAAGAATTTACAAGAGGATAATTTTGTCTATCAATTTATAGTGCTCCCCACCTTATTTTTTGAGACAATATCTCTCATTGCTCTTGAGCTCACCAAATAAGTTCACCTGACTAGTTAGTGAGGGCCAGGGATAATTTTGCAACCGCCCTCAAGTTAGGAGTTTATAAGCATGGGACCAGAACTTGCTATTTTAGTTATTCTGAGGATTAAACTCAAGTTTTAATGTTTGCACACCAAACATTTTACCAGTTGATCTGTTGATGATGTCTAGGTTTATGGTCCATAATTATTGTAAAAGATACATGAATTGATGTGTGTACAATACACATATATATCCTATATGTATCCTTCATGTATGTAACAAATAATGGTCCATCTGGATAGTATGGTAGTTCTAAGGTTATTTTTTTAAAAATATTGCATGCTATTGTCCATAGTGACTTCTGCAGAGGTACGTAAGGATTATTCTCTTCCTACATTGCTACAGACATTTGTTTATTTGTTTTCTACAGGGTAATTTTTTTTTTGACTGGGGTGAGAAAGCTGTCTTAATTTGTATTTTTCTAATGTCCAAGGATGTTGAAAACATTTTCGGTTATTTATTAACCACTTTTAATTTTGAGAACTGCCTATTCATTAGCACATTTATTATTAGCATGATTGTCCTTGTGTGTGTTTTTCTATTCCTAATTATTTGTTTTCTAGATATTAATTTAATATCTTAAGCGTAGTTCATAGGATTCTTCACTTTCTGTAGTCTATGTTTTAACTGTAGTGATTATTTTCTGTGCTATACAAAAGAAGTTTAATTTTATGGAATCCCATATGTCAATTTCTGGGGTAATTTCTTCATTTGCCCCTGATGATGTGGTATTGCCTGGCCACAGAGGAAGAGGGTCCAGGCAGATGACACTAGTGGAGAACAAGCTATGGGCAGATGACACTAGTGGAGAACTCCCTTGTTCAGTGGACTAGGGGAAGGGGATGTGGGAAAGAGGGAGGCAGGGTGGGACTAGATGGAGATGAGGGATATACAATGAATAAATTCTGAAGGAGAAAAAAATTTAAAAAGACAAAAAAAGAATCATGGTGTTGCACACCTTTTTCTGTTTTATGCATTATTTTCTTTATTTTTGGCATGTCTGAAGCCTTTACTCTCCTCTGTCTTCAGAACAGACATCCCCTGTCTTTTAAAACATTGACTGTCAGCTTCATCAGGTGACACAGAGGCAGTTTCTACCCCAAATGGGACTCAGAATACACTTGTTTCTTGGTGTCTTAACCAAGTGCTGTGTCTGAATCCTGGCAGGAAGATGGAAATCCTTGACCTCTTTCATGTTCTAGAAAATTCCCAAATGTTTGCAGTCACACAACCTCTGTACTTCCAGGTGCAGCATAGGCTACTCTAGTTGTAGTATGATTAAAAATAACTTTTTACCCTCAAAAAGACAAACATTTGAAGCATAAATTATATATCTCTTAATTTGGATCACAGAATTCTTCTATTTATTTATTTATTTATTTATTTATTTATTTTAATTTTTATTATTAGTTACTTTTTATTAGCAATGTATCCCAGCTGAATCCAGATCCCTCACTCCCTCATTCCCTCCCAACCCCACCCTCCCTCCCTTATCTCTTTCCTGCCCTTTTCAAGAATTCTTTAAGAAATAAAACAAACAGTATTTTTATATTCTGTCATGGAAGTGATTTTTTTAAGAGCAGGCCAGAAATCATATTAATTTTTGATTATGAATGTGTACATTAAGACATTTAAACTGAATGACTTACGTTCCAGTTCTGCGGGATGATGTGAAGTGATTTGGAATGAATCAATATATCAATTTTATTTTGAAAAAGTAATAAACAAAAATGTTTTGCATTTTTTATGAGCTTAAATTTTTTTTGATAATGTTCTTATTATTTATCTCATTTCTCTGTAGAACTGGACCCTGTGATCAAGGAGCTTATGATTCAAACAGCAAAACCAACTTTTGGCCATCTGACAGATGTAAGAAAAATGTTCATATTATAGTGAATATCATTAGTTTCAGGAACTAGATGTTAATAATGATTTATGATGTTCCAATGCCTTGTGACTTTCCCATTAAAGGTATTGTAATATGGCATATTATTTAAAATCAAAACAATAGGAAACTTTAAAAAAGTATTTGTAATAATTCATCACTTCTGTGTCTGGCTTTTACTGTAGTAGCATTTTAAAGTTTGAGTATTTAGGCTGCAACATTTATTATGAACAACTGTCACAAAGTTGTGTTTGTAGGCAGCCTTTCTTAAAAAATTTTTTACAATGTTAAGCAAGATTATAAACTTTGAAACTTCAAAGAGGTGATTGATTTTGTTTTGGCATTTTAGTTTACTTTGTATATTTTATGTAAATAGCATGGATGCAATATACATACACATATATATGCATATATACACATATATACGAATATCTATACATTTTCACATATATGTATTTGCATAGCAGTCTGTGTAAAAATACATTTGTAATGTGCTTGCGAAAGATATAGAGGCTTAGTGCATACCAGAATGTTAACTGTCTCACTGAGTACCTGAAGCATATAGAGAACCTGAAGTCCACAGCTTTCCAGAGGGGCCTGCAGAAGCTCTTCTGTGCGAAGGGCATTAGTCCTCTTGAAAATAACCTAGAACCCAAATGGGCTAAATGTGCATGGAGCTGCTATCTATGTAAAATGTGGCCGATCTTATGTTATAAAAATGTGATATGAGAAAATGGTAGAGACGTCAAATGAAGATGGAATCGGCTTTAATGGATTAGGCCTGCTAGGTCCTTGAGGACTAGAATGCCTAAAGTGACTTTTTTTTTTTTTAAGGTAAATCATTCATCTAGTTCTTTTTTTTATTTTTTAATTTTTTATTAATTACACTTTATTCATTTTGTATTCCCCCATAAGCCCCTCCCTCCTCCCCTCCCGATCCCACCCTCCCTCCCCTTTCTGCATGCA